>NC_069503.1:758633748-758788748 GCF_027579735.1 Bombina bombina
ATCTCTTCTTACAGGAAGAGGCCAGGGCTGGCGACTGGACATCAGAACCAGATCTGCAAACCAAACTCTTCAAAGCTGCTTTGGAGGTATGAGAAACACTGATGCATTCTCTAGCCTGATCTTGATCATTACCCTGGGTAACAATATCAGAGGTGAAAACGCATAAGACAGCTGAAATGGCCAAAGCATCATCAGATCATCTGTCTCCAGAACCCTTGGGTTTCGGACCTGGAGAAACACTGAAGAAGCTTGTTCAACCTGGAAGCCATGAGATTTATTTCCGGCATTCCCCAAAGACTTAAAAAATGACTGAATACTTCTGGATGAAGAGACCATTACCCTGGATGGAAAGTCTGACGACTGAGAAAATCTGCTTCCCAATTGTCCACTTCTGGAACATGAAAAGCAGATATATGACAATGATGTATCTCTGCCTAATCCAGAATTTTCTGAACTTCCTTCATTGCCCGAGAAATTCTGGTTTCCCCCTGGTGATTGATATATGCTACAGTTGTGATAATGTCTGACTCAAACTGTTGAAAGGATTCTATCATTAACTGGGGCCAAAAGAGAAGAAACCTGTGAATTGCTCGGAGTTCCAAAAATATTTATGGACAACTTCACCTCCAAAGATGCCCAAACTCCCTGAGCAAGGCAAGAACCCCATACTGGACCCCAGTTGGACAGACTTGCATCTGTCAAAAAAACAGTCCACAGAGGACGAGCAAAGCTTGCTCCCTAAGAAATGCGCTGGGGAACTAAACCCCATAAGAGAGACTGCATTGCTAGAGGACTCAGAGAAATTATTTGTGAAAACTGGGAAAGATACCTGTTCCTCTGATTCAGCATGCAAAGCTGAAGAAGCCTTATATGCAGCATTAGGCACAGTTTCTGATGCTGTCACCATTAAACCTATTACTTCCATACAGGAAGCTACTGAGGAAAAAGACTGAGCCTGAAGATCCAGACAGGCAGACATTAAATGACATCCTTGTCTCTATTAATGACAGTCTCATGGAGACTGAATCTATTTGAAATCCCAGAAAAGTTACCTTTGTCTGAGGAATCAAAGAATTGTTTGGCAAATTTACTTTCAAACCATGAAGCTGAAGAAATGACAACAGTAGGTTGACATGATATTCTGCTAAAAGTATAGATTGAGCTTGAACCAAAATATCGTTAAAATATGGAAAAACTGAAATTCCCTGAGATCTTATGCCTGAGACCAAAACTATGAAGCGCGCCTACATCATCAACCTGTGGCGCAGAAGGAAAAAATGCCAAAAACATGAAAATAATAGAAAATAATCATGGTTCACCTAAGAGCTCATCCCCATTAAACTAGCATAAAAAGTGCATACAAATTTTAAAAATAAATTTTTTACAACCACCCACTTAAAAAGTTAAAACATAAACATACCTTAAAAACTTAACCTGCTACTGAGAAAGTTATCAGTGGCCGGATAAGCATGTCCTGGAGTAAAAAAGACAAGACAAAGTGCAAAGGAAGTTCCCTGCATTAAATGTCAGAAAATAATATTTTTATCCTTTTTGATAAAAATAAGCTCAATGCCTAATACTCCAAATATGTTCCTCATGACTAAGTCAGTGCTGAAGAGGGGAACTCCAGGGTCCTAACCAGGAAACCCTAAACTAAAATAATAAACAAACTTGCACATCTTCATTCTTCACCTACCTCCAGCGACATCATGTGAGCTTTACATTTTTTACACAGTTTTACAGTTACAAAAAATATATTTTAAAAAGCATTCAACAATAATATAGAGCAATGCAGCCACAGGAACAAATGTAAAGCTTTTGCTTTGTATCATGCACCCTATCCTGAAGCAGTTTATACAGCTGTAAAAAAAAAAAGGAAATATCCATGAGTGTGCATAGCTTATGTCACAGGATGTGAGAATACGTTAGCTCCAAGATGGCGGCCTGCAGTATAAAGAGGTTCTTGCAGATAGATAACATTCTTGCCAAACTGCTGCCATATAGTGCCCAGACACATGCACGCACCTGAGCCTACATCCCTGCTTTTCAACAAATAATATAATTAAATTAGAAAGTTGATTAAAATTGAATGTTCTACCTGAATCATGAAAGAAAATGGTTGGTTTTCCATATCCTTTTAAGATTCAAATTTAATGATAAACAAAAAAAGTACATTGTCAGCACTCTGCAATCCCAAGTAGGTGTGTTGTCATTACACTCAGGTGATATTGCTACTTATTATTATTATCAGTTATTTGTAGAGTGTCAACAGATTCTGCAGTGCTCTAAACATAGGTATAATAATATGCAAAGGTAGCACTTGTAGGAGACAAATGCGTAGAGGGCCCTGCCAAGAGTTACACTGTTGTAAATCGCCTCTAATGAATGTAATCCACAAAACAGCTGATCAGCCTGGCAGAGTCATTCATTATGGATAGTAAAGGATGGCAGCTAGGGAAACCAGAGAGAATGGAGTTGCAATAGTCAAGGCAGGAAATTATGAGAGAGTGAATTAAAAACTTAGTTGTGTCTTGTGTGAGTAAGTGGCAAATTTCTAGATGTTTTTAAGGTGCAAGCAGCAGGAACTGATCAAAGACTGGGGGCCTGATATTAAAAACGTCATCAGCATACATATAAATGACACAAAATCTTTGCGATTTTATTACCTTGTATTGTAATAAAGGAGTCTCTGTTTCACATGCAGAACACTACATAGCTACATAAACATCTCTCAATACTTTTTAAGGGCCTTGCCGTACCAACAAGACTTCTTAGATCATCTCGCTTGAGCAGCAAGGTTTTGAATAACTGGATGTAAGGAGTGAATGAAAGATCTGAGTCAAGTGTGACCCCAAGACATCGGGCATGCAGGGTTGGACTAATTATGTTATTATCTACAGTTATAGGATAAATATTTTGGGAGAAGGGGGAAAAACAAGGAGCTCAGGTTTAGAGAGATTTAGCATAAGGTTTTGTTAGGAAATCCAGGATGAAATATTAGAAAAACAGTTAGAGACAAGGGTTAGCAAGGAAGGGATGCAGGAGGTTGATTTTGCTGTAAGTAGGTCATTAGTAACCTTAATAATTGTTGTCTCTGTGGAGTGTTGGGGCAAAATCCAGATTGCAATTGATCAATTCCAAAAAAAAATTTCCTGGTTCAGATTGGGCATGTAATTTTAAACAACTTTCCAATTTACTTTTGTCACCAATTTTGCTTTGTTCTCTTGGTATTCTTAGTTGAAAGCTAAACCTAGGAGGTGCATATGCTAATTTATTAGACCTTGAAGGCCGACCTCTAATCTAAATGCATTTTGACTGTTTTTCACCACTAGAGAGGAGTTAGTTCATGTGTTTCATATAGATAACATTGAGCTCATGCACGTGTATTTAACGAGGAGTGACCACTGATTGGCTAAAATGCAAGTCTGTCAAAAGAACTGAAATAAGGGGGCAGTCTGCAGAGGTTTAGATACAAGGTAATTACAGAGGTAAAACGTGTATTATTAAAACTGTGTTGGTTATGCAACACTGGGTAATGGGTTATAAAGGGATTATCAATCTTTTAAAGCAACAATAATTCTGGCGTTGACTGTCCCTTTAAAGTGATGGTAAACAATACCTAAATTCGAAAAAAGGTCTATTAATAAAATATTACTCAACCGCTTGCTTATTAAAAAAAAAATATATAGGGGGGCGGAGCCAGCAGCCGAAACAATCAGACGCATATTCTTAGAGCTCCCGGCCTTATTAATCGAAATAACTATATTTAGCGGATAATTCAGCTAGATTTGTATGTGACTTGTCGCCAATTAGCATTTGTGTGAAGGATTTGTTATCCAGAAAGAATTATGCTGCAAAATCGAGATTTAGTAACCCTTTCAGGAGGGGCCCGCCACGCTGAAAGAAGCAAACCATGTGGGCTCTACTCAACAGCTTGCAGCTCTAATACCTGTAGGACAACTACTGGGAATATCCCTTTGATAGAAAAGGAACTTTTGTATGACTTATTACAGGGCCTCGGCTGTCGGATGGCTAACTGTTTATCCGATCTTTCTAACACGTTGGGATCTGCAATGAGGGAATCTGCCAGTGACACGCCACTTAATCAAGGACCCGGAGACGCGCCGAGGGTATTACCTCTGGAGTGTCCGACACTAACACCTTACCAGCTCCCGCGACCTCATATCAATAGTGAGCAGAGCAGGTATGACCTACACCTCATGACCTGCACGACCATCATAGTGCACACCGCTGAGGCACCGGAACGGCCACCACAGAGCACTGAGCCCGAGCAATCATCTAGGCCCACATCGCGCCTATACAATATGAGGTTACCTCCCTGGCTTTCTGGCGACGGTGAGTTACTTGATTGGTATAGGGGAGCTCTTGAACTTACACGGTCGTAACTTTCACAGGGTCAAGTCTGGAGGCCTGAGTATTCGTCATCGCTATACACTGATGGCGCAATTATTGTGCAGGACTTGGGACATACTTTTCTAGATGAGAAATCCTTACATTCCACATGCCCTAATATTGACTCTCAGGCTTACTTTTGTGTAGATGATGTAGGTATATGGGCACAATGCAGGGTTTACAATTATGGCAGCAATACTAACGCTACGCACATCCCCCACAGGAATGGAGTGGGTTAAAACAGCAGAGTCCGCTGAAATGTATGAGAGTTAATTTCCCAGCGCAATGGAGACTCTCGCCTGTTAAACTCACAACTATAGACTCCTGCCAATGCCTTGATGTGTGGACTGCTAAAGATAAAATTGTAGTTGTATAAGTTAATGTTATGTTATTACTCAGATGTTCTCATCAGTATGGACTGCTTTTGACCTTATCCACTCAAAGTTATATTCCTTAGTATTCGTTATATTTTAATATCCATACCCCTTGCACAGAACTGTATTATTAGTGATGTCCCCGCATTGGTTATGGTCCCCCTATAAGTATTCTTAGCCAACATAACATTATCTGCTGCGTACTTAGCAACTTCTCCATTACACAGTTTAACTTTGTTGGAAGCATGATTGAAATGTTGTTTACTATACTTGCTAAGCACAATTCTGGTTTCTATGTTTACCTTGCACCTCGATAAACTTGGGGTCGGATTGAGTGAACTTACTATGTTGTTTGTTAACCTTGTATTGCCCCAGATAATGACCCTTAGGTCCGTACTATATGGACTCTAGACACTGGCACTTGAAGATAATTGATCTCCCTAGAGCCCAGGTAGGTTTATATAGTAACCCCTGCTTGCTGAGACCATGCTTAGGTTTTACAGGCGTGGATGATTTTGTCTTACCATGACTGAAGGTTTAATCCCTACTTACTCAAAACATATTGCATGGGTTCAGAAAATGTTGTGCACACATGTCCACTTCTCCCTTACATAAGTAACATAGTAATGTCCTACCCTGACATGATTAACACTAAAAATCTTAACAATATTGTAATCACTTTATCTAGTTTAATCTAGTGATATTGGTTCTTTGAAAATGTTTATATATGAGAGACAATTCTTCTGCCCTCAAGATATAAGACCTAACTAAGATATAGTTTGTTCTTACATTTGCCCGGTAAGATATGGTTTTTTTTTTGCATATACGCTAGTAGGTACACTTTATGTACTTAATACTCTTTGCTTCCAAAACTGTTTATGGAGTCACGCTATGCTTGTACATAGAGATGCAGATGTCTTAACTAGGGCCCCTATGTACCAAGTGTTTTACATAAACATAGCTCACCTTTTGCTCTGTGAAGTCAGTACACGTCCCTTCTAGTTATTCATATGTGTACCTCTCTCAGACCTAATCTCTGCTTAACTGCTCACTTTGTACCATATCTAAAATATACTATTAGTGTCTAGTGACAATATAGATATTTGGGGTAGATCCTTTTGAAAGTTGCCCCGATTGCCCATTAAAATGTGTGACCAAATGCAGCAGATTAGGCCAAACCCTCTGGTCCCTTACTTTAAACTGTTTTGTTTTGTATTAGCTATGATTTAATGTTCTTGAATGAGGCCTAAACAACCTTAGTTATTAAATGATTGGTTAAGGGTGGTTTCATACATGTTAAGAAATGGTTCTATTACCCTAACTACACTAACTCCTGGTGACGCTCTTCTAAATAAGCATCACTTGTTACTGTATAGTATTCACCTTAATGCAGCGTGCTCAATGTTTAACTCATTATTTCTCCAAAATTTAGTTATAAGTGATCGTGTCCTTACAGTAATTGTCCTTGTTAGCCCTCACTCAGTGTGCTCTTAACCACCACCCTCACTCTAAGTTATTCCTTAAATTTGGTCTTCATGCCAACTGACTTAGCATTTGGAAATTTAGACTATGTATTATATCCCTACATGCACAACTGCTAGTTAAATCATCTAACTTTTAATCCCTAATCAGTAGAGCTGTAGAAGCTGTGCGACCAATATTAAGCCACCTGCCGGTTTCTACTTGCTCCAAATGTGCCCACAGAATTTTATCCATATGTCTTACTATCTTATCTTTTGATGCAGTTGCTGGCGATTTCCTGCCTAAGTACAGGAGGCAAGAGAACTTCTTCAGCTTCTTTTTATATATTGTCTCGCCACTCTAGAGGTTACTGACAAATGATGCTATTTAACTACTGTATATATTGAGCTACATATGTTATCTTGTTAAATGTCTCCCTGAATCTATCTAAGTTGTGGAATGAAGTATGCACTCAATATGCCATGAAGAGAAACTCTTCTGACACTTCATAACTCATCAAGCATGCAATTCTTGTCTTTGTTCACCAATGTTAGATGTGTATATTTTCTATATCTCTAGATGGAGCTCAACCTCACATATTTATACTATACTCCTGTGTATGTTTGTGCTTGCTTTTTAGTGTGACGTAATATTGTTGCCATTGACCTTCCTCATAGAGCTTAACTTTATTTACTTTGGAATAGCACAGGTCTGATATTGGTTAATAATAGTTTATTTGCATCATTCACATTTTGTGATTAAGAGCTCATGCCCTCTCTGTTACGGACCTTTATGTAATAACTGTGGTGACTCTCCTCCTCTTGACAGCTGTTGAAATTCTAATATTATGATAGAGGTGACAGCCACCTCTTCCGAATTAGCTTATCTCTGTCCTATATACTCCCATCCCAATAACTATGTTGTAACTCAGACTTCTTTCTACATTGCTTCCCTTATTTATAAAACTGTCATGCTGACTGGCTCCGTCCTCCATACCCCCACACCCATACCCCCACTCCCCCACTTTATTTCGAGCGGCTCTTGCCCGCTGCATCCCCCCCCCATAAAACTATAAAGCTAACTCCCCCCTGGCCCTACTTTCACTTGAATAGATACTTTACTTTCTATACGGCACAGAGAGGACCTTTTTTATTTTCATTACCTTTATTATAAAACTGAAGTCTTGCTATAGATTGCCCAACTCTTATAATAATGTTCGAGCTATATGGATATGTAATGCTCTTTCTATAGATTGCTTGGTGGAAATTCTTATCTAACAATTCTATATATGCACTTATCTGTAAATGTTTTGGGGCATACCCTTTCTTTTGTTTGTGTTTATGACTTCAATAAAAATTATTCAATTAAAAAAAAAATATATATATATATAAATGTATTTTCATATTTTTTTTATTTTCAAAAGACTGACCGCAACATCGCTTTTCCTTACTTCCTCCACCCACTCCTGATTCAGCCTTGGATCCAATTCACGTATAGTGTGGTCCCACCCCCTCTATATGTCATACCTCTTGCACGTTACTGAGAAGGACTGTTTTAAAGAGCTGTGTAATACTCCAGGTGGTCAAGTAAACAGCAGATCACAAGATCCAGAGTTTACTTGCCGAAGCAGAAGTGGGGAAAACTTAAATTATGCTTACCTGATAATTTTAATTTCTCCAGATGGAAAGAGTCCACAGCTGCACTCATTACTTTTTGGGGAAAATAGAACCTGGCCACCAGGAGGAGGCAAAGACACCCCAACCAAAGGATTAAATACTCCTCCCACTTCCCTCATCGCCCAGTCATTCTGCCGAGGAACAAGGAACAGTAGAAGAAATATCAGGGTGAAAAGGTGAAAGAAGAACAAAAATAACAGACGCCCCACGGAAAAATACGGGCGGGGAGCAGTGGACTCTTTCCATCTGAAGAAAATTATCAGGTAAGCATAATTTAAGTCCACAGCTGCATTTATTACTTTTGGGAGACAATACCCAAGCTATAGAGGACACTGAATGCAAAAATGGGACGGTATAAGAGGTGGCCCTTTCTGAGGGCACCAGGCCTGAAAACCCCTACCCAACAAAATCCTGTTTCGTCCAAAGCCGAGAACAACTTTGAAAAAAGCTAGAGACCTCAGGAACTAGACTCGACTGAGTCAACAGCCTCCAAGAGACCCCGTCCTCAGCAGTTGGTCTCCAAACAACACACCCCTTACTAAAGAAAGGGAACAAACTACCGTATTCTTCCACAAAGAAGAATAGGCACAGAGAAAACATGATTGTACTTGTAAAGCACAGCTAATCCCCCTTAAGGAACTCAAGGCGCTGCTCATTTTATCAACCACGAAAGGAGGAAAGACTGAGTATTGTCTTTTAAATATTGCACAATGGTGTATTAAAATAAAACTGTTTTTAGTATATTTTGTATATATGATTTGTTGCGGATGTGTGTGTGAGTGAGTATCTGAATCATTTAATTGTATACAACCAACTTCTGCTATTGAATACCTCACCTTGGTTACTTGAGAAGCCCTGAATTTAGCTGTATTTAAAAGTAACAATTGCAAAGACATTGCAACAACGGCTAATTGTGATTGACATAAATTTCATCAAATTGAAAGGACTCTGGAAACCGGTATCCAATAAAAAGTCAGGTAATCAAGGTGTCGTTAGCACCTGGAAGAAGCTCCATGCTGCACTGACTGAAGGAGTGAAACGAGCGTTTGGACTCGTCGTGCTTGGCAGCCCTTACAGCAGATCCCCTGCTTATCGTGACTTACCCCTGATGTCTGGACACTCCATGAACAAGGCAGCTAGGAGGAGCGACCGCGTGAACAAATACAGGTAGAATATGCTATACGCATCTGTACACCGAATATCACTGTCTTAAAGGAATACAGCACCTGTGAATAAAGACGCGTGTTTCTATTGCTCCTCCTATGCTATGTCTTTTAAGCACCAACCGACTCAGTAACTCTGGGGGTTCAAGTCTGAAGTAACTGGTTTTTATACACCGGGGACTGTATAACTGCATCCATTTCTTGCATTAACGCTGCACTTATTGGATTACAAATACCTGCAAGTTTTAAATGGACTGTTTTTGGTCTATTTCCCCTGGTGCACCAGATAATAATTTTTTGGCCAGTACTTCATAAATACTGCTTTGTGTGGGATCCCCTGTATGAATGTGAATGTGTGTATTGTGCATTTGCTTAATAAATATTTACATTGTTTTTGACATACAAGCTTTTTGTAGCACTTTTATTCAATTTTACAGTTGTGCTGGATTTACCTAGACTTTTGGGAATTTCTTATTGTGAAATCCCCACTTCCTTTTCTATGTTGTTCTCATATGTATCTTTCTAGGAAGCACCTGTTCTCTAGTTAATTACTTATTAGTGTGCAACTCTCACCTTTTGTGTTTCTTTTGTTTACTATATCCATTAGCTCCAAATAAGAGTATTTTTTACCTTGGAGTTTCTGAGTTTGCACCTTCTAAAAATATTGAAATATTAATTACAAGGCATTGTTTCATTGTTATAAAAATTATCTTAATGATTAAAAGCTTTGTTGCCAAATCACAATTTTGAGACCCTATATTTATATATATCTCTCTTAAATATGGCATTCAAATTATCGGATGAACGTTGGTCTACTGATATTAATGAAGCCTTTACAATGACTGGAGATGTGCAGATAGAGGGAGACGATGAGGCCATACATGATGTTGTTTCTGCATTCAAATTGTACAAGAAAAAATTGACAAAACAAATAAAAATTAAATGGGAACATCAAAGTCTTACTAACTATTTAAAGATGGAGATAATTCCTAGAGGTCTGAGAATCCGCCTAGACCCCGGCATTAACTTGCGAGGTGTAGATGCGGATAATGAATTTATAGCTAAATGGAATGAAATATTAACAAAATGCTCACTTGATCTGATTGCATTAATAATAGAGGAAGATGGTAAAAAACTGGAAAAATGTAAAAAAGATGTGGATGATGTGTACGAATGTTTGCACAAATTTGAAAATGACACATCATTTGAGAAATTAAATAAAGAGACACAAAAACTTATAGAAAAATTACAAGGGGAATTAAAAACACGTAAGAGGAGGAAATTAATAAGAGATCAGGAAGACTATAGGAGAAATAAAATCTATATATATAGGAATAGAATTAACACAAGAAATTACTATGATTCAGGTACAGATAATTCTGATATGGATTCTGATGGTGAAAATAAAAATAATGATTCAAATAACCAACGTATGCACCCTTTAGGGGTAGGACTAGACGAGGTGGGAGGAGGAGGCACGGGAGGGCAATCCCAAGAGAGGAGAGAAGGAAGAGGGAGGGGGAACAGACGACATCAGGGACAATATATGATGACCAGAAATCGTATGAGATACAACTAGAAGAGGAAAGTGACTCACTTCTAGGCCCACACCCCTCTCATAAAATGGGTATTGTCAACCTTTCCTCATTCCCCCTAAATCGCGAACATATAAAGGTACTGGAAAAGGGACTTAGTTTTTGCCCTTCTAATAGTCTAGATCTATTTGAGGTCACCAAGGACTTACATCTTTTTGCGAGAAAACTCGCTTTAAAAAAGATAATGACGCCAAAAATACAAGTAGATCTGGCCTGTAGAAAAGAGAGAGATACTCTGGATTGTCTGGAGACTCTTCTCTACGAACAGAGTAATGAAATTACAGATATCCTTCCAAAAACAGATTTAAAGAAAAAATCCACTTACATGCCCTCTTTTTCTTCCATTCCAAATATTTCGGTTTTTGTTCAAAATGTCTCCCAGGAGTTGACACAAATTCAAACTACAAAGATTGTCAATGATAATCTTACTAAATCTGAACGTAGAGCCCTTAAAGAACTGATTAATCATCAGGAATTGGTCATAAAACCGGCCGACAAGGGGGGTAATGTTGTCATTCTTACTCAAGAATACTACATCAAAGAGGCAATGCGGCAATTACTTGATGAAACACAATATGCCAAATCTTCTTTTGAAGAATTTCATAGATCTCACAATGAACTTCTTTTTTTACTAAATGAAGCACGTAGAAATAATTTGATTACAAGCCAAGAGTTTGGCTTCCTGTATAGTCACAAACCAAAAACACCAGTTTTCTACTGGATACCAAAGTTACATAAATCCATTAAAAATCCACCTGGACGCCCCATCATCTCTGGAATGGGGGGCCCCACTGAAGGAATAAGTAACTATGTTGATAGGTTTTTACAGCCGTTTGTAAATGACTTACGTACCTTTGTCCAAGATTCAACAGATGTGATTAAAAAACTCGATGGAATCAATGTTTCTGACAAGACCATTTTGGTCTCGTTGGATGTTGAATCCTTATATTCTTCAATTCCCCACTCTATTGGAATTGCAACTTGTGAAAAATTTCTCAATACAAGAGGAGTGGGCTATAGCAAACATTCTAAATTTGTAAGTAAACTTTTGAAATTTGTTCTGGAAAACAATATTTTTATTTTTGATGGCAAATACTATAAACAGAAACAAGGGACAGCAATGGGGGCTACATGCGCCCCAACATACGCCTGTTTACACCTTGGTGGATGGGAAGATCAAATTGTTTTTGGTGAGCATTCTGACATAGTTGAGGCGCATGTAGCACTCTGGATCAGATATGTGGATGATATCCTCCTGCTATGGGATGGCAGTGAGGAGGATCTACTTAAATTTGTTTCCCTCTTGAATAAGAATAATTTAAATATCTTCTTAACTTGTAGTTATGATTCTACTACCATCAATTTTTTGGACTTAAAAATTAGTAAGAACGAAGGCAAAATTGAAACAGAAGTGTTTCGAAAGCCGACTGCAACTAATAGCCTTCTTTTGGGAACGAGTCATCATCCTGAAAATCTTAAGAGGGGTATTCCCTATGGGCAATTTCTGCGCCTTCGCAGAATCTGCTCTGGAGATCAAACCTTTAAACAACAGGCCAAAGATATGGCGACTCGTTTCCTTGAGAGAGGCTATTCAAAAAGATGTGTAAAAAGAGCACTCTATAAAGCATCTCAGCATCAAAGAAAAGATCTTCTGTACAAAAAGAATACCAAAAGTGAGAATGTGGAAGACACTAAAATCAGATTTATTACTAAATATAATGCCCATTGGAGTAAAGTTAAAAGTATTCTTAACAATAACTGGCATTTGCTGACTAATGATTCTACATTACACCAACATGTGGGGGACTATCCCCTAATGACAGCAAGGAGACCTAACAATTTGAAAGATCTCCTTGTTAAGAGCGAATTTAACAAAGTGCCTACATCTAACTGGTTAGAACGCAATGCCCAAAAAATAGTCGGCAGTTCCCCCTGTAATCACTGTGTCTGCTGTCAATTCGTGCAGAAAACTAAGACTTTTAGCACGAATACAGGTGTCACATATAAAATCAATTCTTTTATTAATTGTTCCACAAAAGGAGTCATATATCTTCTCTATTGCTCGTGTAAATGCTTTTATGTGGGTAAAACTTTTAGAGAATTACGCTCCCGCATTACAGAACATAGAGACGATATAAAGGACTTCAATATTGACAGCCCAGTGGCGAGACATTTTGCTCAATTTCACAAATCAAAAATTGATGAACTCCACTTCATTGGAATAGAATCAGTCAAACTGAGCATGCGCGGGGGGGACATTGATAAAATTCTTTTACAAAAAGAAACAAGATGGATGTACAAACTAAACACTCTATCTCCTAATGGCTTAAATGAAAAATTGGAATTTGCTTCCTTTTTAGGCTAATTCCTTATACCTTACTTTATCTGCACATCTCCATTTATTTCCATATGTGTATGGATAGTGGGTTCTCAAAAGTAATAAAATAAATCAAAAGTGTAAATATATACTACTATGATGAGCTAAAATGCACATATTTGCTGTTAGAATAATTTGACACACATAACATTATAATTAAGTATTGTCTTTTAAATATTGCACAATGGTGTATTAAAATAAAACTGTTTTTAGTATATTTTGTATATATGATTTGTTGCGGATGTGTGTGTGAGTGAGTATCTGAATCATTTAATTGTATACAACCAACTTCTGCTATTGAATACCTCACCTTGGTTACTTGAGAAGCCCTGAATTTAGCTGTATTTAAAAGTAACAATTGCAAAGACATTGCAACAACGGCTAATTGTGATTGACATAAATTTCATCAAATTGAAAGGACTCTGGAAACCGGTATCCAATAAAAAGGCAGGTAATCAAGGTGTCGTTAGCACCTGGAAGAAGCTCCATGCTGCACTGACTGAAGGAGCGAAACGAGCGTTTGGACTCGTCGTGCTTGGCAGCCCTTACAGCAGATCCCCTGCTCATCGTGACTTACCCCTGATGTCTGGACACTCCATGAACAAGGCAGCTAGGAGGAGCGACCGCGTGAACAAATACAGGTAGAATATGCTATACGCATCTGTACACCGAATATCACTGTCTTAAAGGAATACAGCACCTGTGAATAAAGACGCGTGTTTCTATTGCTCCTCCTATGCTATGTCTTTTAAGCACCAACCGACTCAGTAACTCTGGGGGTTCAAGTCTGAAGTAACTGGTTTTTATACACCGGGGACTGTATAACTGCATCCATTTCTTGCATTAACGCTGCACTTATTGGATTACAAATACCTGCAAGTTTTAAATGGACTGTTTTTGGTCTATTTCCCCTGGTGCACCAGATAATAATTTTTTGGCCAGTACTTCATAAATACTGCTTTGTGTGGGATCCCCTGTATGAATGTGAATGTGTGTATTGTGCATTTGTTTAATAAATATTTACATTGTTTTTGACATACAAGCTTTTTGTAGCACTTTTATTCAATTTTACAGTTGTGCTGGATTTACCTAGACTTTTGGGAATTTCTTATTGTGAAATCCCCACTTCCTTTTCTATGTTGTTCTCAAAGACTGAGTAGACCTCGCCGGGGATCGAACTTGCAACCCTCGGTTTGCTACAGTGCAGAATAGCCACAGTGCATTAGTATGCTGAGCTAGCTTCCAGCTAGCATAAGGAACTCCAGAAAAAAAACTTAAAAAGGGCACAATGAGTCCTAAATAAAAACAAAGAGCAAAAACCAGAGAAATCGGGTCAGGCTAACAGAGACCCAACCAGTCTCATAGAAACAAGGGGAGGTAACGCCCAGACCCCAGAAATACAGAAACCATGGGATAAGGCCTGGAGTCTGAAACAGAGATAGGATCTTCCGCTAACACAGTGCAACCGCACTCTAGAAAGCAAATGAAGACGAAGATCCCCAAGTCGCAAAAAGGTATCTCAGCATACCGAACTATTCAGAATGAAACCTCGTGCAGCAAGCTCAGATAGGTCTAACGCACAACACCTGAAGCAAAAACAATGCACGCTGCAGTCATCTAAAAGTGACTCTGAAACTTAAATACTTGCAGGGCAAGTAGAAAGCAGCTGAAGATAGGATCCTTCAGATTGCTAAGTGTCCACTAACCAGCGGATAACGTTGCAGGCTATCCAAGAGCTGCCAGTCCTTCCCACAAATCTTGAATGTGGAGAAAAAAAAATCTCAAAAAGGCTTACTGTACCTTGAATGCTCCGAGGATGAAATAGCAGAGCAACAAATCTCAGATCCTACTCCAAAACCAGACCAGCCCAAGCGACAGACATGTCTGATAGACAGGGGGACAGAAAGACCCCAACCACAAGCCCCCAGGGAATAGAAGAAAAAAAAAAAAGGGGAGGACTCACCCACCCCAACAGAGCTTGGGTGCCAACCCAATCCGCTCCTCCAAATAAGGCACTCCCAAGGAGAACCCCCTAGGATCTGGAACAGAGAAAAGTGCAATAGATCCGTAGGAAGACCTGTCACAACTGTCTTAGACAGTCTCTACGTAGAGAGATTAATTTCCAACAGGTGGAACAGAGCCCACAGAGCAGCAGATGCTGTCCCTTACAGAAATAAGCCACCTGATCCAACCTCCTACACACAGGGCAGGACAAAGACCCTCCAGAGAGAGGAAACCCCAACTCATAAGGAAGATAAACTATCCACTCCAAAGGGAAGGGCACAGATAAGAATAGAGTACATGTCCACAAGACATGAAGCCATAGTATGATCAAAACATGAACCGAATGAAAAATCATCCAGACACCACTGTTGACCCAACAGAGGAAAAAAAAAACCTCCCCATAGAGGGTCAGGCCTTAAAGTTTATAACCAGTACCCGAAGGTGGATGAGAACTCTGGCCTACTTGCTTGCAAGCCCAATGAGCTAGCCCCTATGTCGCAACATAGGGTCCCTGAAAAAAACTGGGATGTCCCAAATCAGTCCACCGGATCATAAGTATTCAGACATTCAAGAAGGTTTCAAGACAAGAACTCCAGACCTGTGACCCAAAATTGTCCTAGAACGAACGACACCCTCTGGGAACACAAGATACCCCGTCTGAAGCAATTAGACCTCACAGGGGATGAGAACCGGGAAACCCGGAGAACGGGTACAAGACTCACTCGTAATTCCCAGCCCAAATGGAAGAGAACACCCTTAGCCGGAGGTCAACACCCCCCCAGCAAGGTATTGCTATATATATGCTATAGATTGAAAGGCGAATGAGAACTGAACCAATCCCCCATGCCTATAAGCAACCATCGACCCTCAAGTTCTCTCAGGTAGTTGAAGCTTGTAAAATAAGACAATCACACAAACATATTGTGATGACTAGGCGTCCTCACAGGACCAACTGGACATAAAAAGGTGCCATGTGTCTGAACTAGGCCTCAAAGACAGAAGGATTTTTACCCAGTCAGGTCCAGTCTGAAACCAAGGGCCCCAGCACTGTCATCCCCCGATGATGGAGGGATAGAGAACAGACAGACATTTGTAGATAGAGCGACCACAAAATCGCGTGTTTCAAGTTCCTGAAGGAAACATCACACCACAACATGAGCTTTAAACCAAATAAAAATCATCCTCACAAGGTGAAAATAAAAGATAAGGCAACCCGTAGGTTATCGCCCAGGAAGAATGGACAGACCCACAGGACCAGCCCAACAGGGGTCCAAGACTTCTAAGCTCAGAACTGGAAAAGGATACACAAATAATGAAGACTATAAGAAGATTACTTCATCCCCTTATGTCTATGTATTCAAGCCAGTCGAAGAGTAAGACTAAGAATCCCCAGACCCATTAAGAGTGGGATTCTCCAGCAACACCAAAAACATGCCTTAGTAGGACACGAAGGCGCGCCAGTCTATAACGAAAGGCGCAACATACCTCCGCCGGAACAAAAAGAAACACTGGCCCCGAAGTTTGACCCCCTGAGGCCTCAGGGGCAGTCGCTCCCCTGGAAGGCTGAACTGGACCAGACGATCCCATGCCTGATGAGCCCCGGTTAATGAAAGATGGACAATATCGTAAGCACACTCCCGGGAGGTGCAGATGCGCCAGCTCCAAAGAAATGGCCATGTGAAACCGTGTCGTAACCTTCGATGAGAACAGGCCACACTCCCTAGAAAGGGTGAGTAGCGTTTGGGTTACCTGCATGCGTAGTAAGAGTTGGTGGTAGGGAACTCGTCTCGTGAGAAATAGAATCCCCAGAGATGGATGGCTTAGTGGGCACCCGATTCCCCGATCCTGAGAGACAGAACGGCATACAGAACATAACTGATGGGCATGTATCACCCGGGCCAATTTATATTATGAAGAAGTTGAGTCTGAATCAGAGACATCCGTCTCCAAGAATCTTCCATAACTGGGACACTGCCACCTCCAGAAAACCAGACACCAGCAGACCAGGATTTCTCCATCGCGGTCAGGAAAACGGAAATGGGGTCACAAGGTACACCGTGCAGTCCATGCAAAAGTGCGCCCAACCGAAAAGGTTGCGTCACTAGACATAGGCCGCTATGTTCAGAAATATCCATGAGCCGAAGCAACACTACACAGTTGCAGACAGAATCACATAACAAACATGATTATAAACCCCCCTGTTCAATAAATCCCCCTCAGGAGATATTAACCCTTGATTCCTAGATACAAAAAGGAGCCTCTCTGAGACCCTATGTTAAAGTTATCCCCGAAAGGTTGTAGCCCCTCTCTGAAAAACAGTTAAAATTACAATACATCCATGATGAAAGTAAAATAAAATGATCTTACCAGAATCTACGCCGTGGAACAGGAACACAGCCATTCAAGTGTGACAGATAGTAGCGTCACCTTTGCCATGGACTTGAGAGAAAAAAGCAGGAAGCGAAACTTATCAACGCTTATTGCTTGTGGAGCTGTTAATATGAGTCGGAATGGTTTTGCAGAAGGACTCTCCCTGCATCTCAGGAATTTAACTTTCACCCAAGCTCTCACTGAGAGTCTGACAGGACTACTTAAAACTCCAGTCCCATGCTGAAGAGTACTACCCTCCATAAAAGACTATTGAAAACTTCTGACACTTCTCTGCCAACCTCCTGGGACGAAAAGCAAAGAATGACTGGGAGATTAGGGAAGTGGGAGGAGTATTTAAGCAATTTGAGCGCAATAATAAAAATAATCAATACAACTTTGAAATTGTTGACAATGTTTATATTGGTGAATTGTGCTTTTACCTGAAGATACTTCTCAACGATATTGGCAGCCATCTAAGGGAAACAGTGAATCAAGAAAGAGTCTCTGATTTACTGTTTACCCTTACATCATTGGAATTCCACTTTGTAGCCACTACGCATGCGTAAATTTAACGCGCACAGAGGCAGTAAAAAGGATCCGATAATGACATATTGTGCAACATACCGCATGCGCACTAGCACACTGTATTAGCTTCGGCGAGCCAGTTGGGCAGGAATATGATTGGTTCAGAGAACGGAACAACAACAAAAAATCGTAGCAGTTAAAGGACGGCTACAATTGCTGACAGGCAGCAATGTTGAAGGTGCATTAATGACAACATGCAGGAAAGGTATCATTCATTGAAAAGCACTATTCTAATTTTCAATATTCAATTTAAAGGGACATTCAACACTGCACACAACATTAATCTATGTTGAAAAACTAAAAATCAAGATCAAGCTGCAACGTGCCCCCTTTCTCTTACTTCCTGCCTTCACCGTTGAATCGTCTACGATACCTTCTAAATTTGTGTCCTAATATGGCTGCCTAACTCCCCCCACCGTGACCTATAGAGCTTCTTCTTGAAACTAGCTGCCAGTGATATCCCATTTCTCGGACTTCAATGCAAAGCACGTTCACGGCCCTTAGCGCATGCGCGATAAACTAGGAACACTAAAAGCAGAACCATAATAAGCAAAGTTGTTTCAGTTCCGCTTATGTTACGCATAGTACTCTATTTCGTTATATTAGGTAATACCCCTAACCGCATAAACAACTTTGCTTATTATGGTTCCGCTTTTAGTGTTCCTAGTTTATCGCACATGCGCTAAGGGCCGTGAACGTGCTTTGCATTGCAGTCCGAGAAATGGGATATCATTGGCTACTGGTTTGAAAAAGAAGCTCAATACATCACAGTGGGGGGAGTTAGGAGGCCATATTAGGACACAAATTTAGAAGTTATCGTAGACGATTCAACGGTGAAGGCAGAAGGTAAGAGAAAGGGGGCACGTTGCAGCTTGATCTTGATTTTTAGTTTTTCAACATAGATTAATGTTGTGTGCAGTGTTGAATGTCCCTTTAACATTTGGGAAGACGTTAAACAAATGACTTTACCATCACTTTATTTTGTGACGGTTCCATTACTTCCTGTCACAGCCCCACAAGGAAGCTGTGGTGTCTACAGGAAGGCAAAGGAGCAGGTTTTTCTTTGAAGTGTTGCTAGGAGACAACTATAATAGCTGCATAAAGTTTATTACCAAAGCTCTGTAGAGCACTTTTGCTGAAAATTGTCAGTGGAATATAAGTTCTGTAATGGTAGCTCTCTTTCTAGTTGCAGTCAGTGGCTACACTGATAATTTTGAAATGCTTATTTATCTTATTTGCTGTTTTATATCCCAGTCTGTCTCTTCATCTTTACTTTGATTTAACTTGTTTTTACTAAAGGAGCACTGTTTCATACCCCCTTAATACTAATGATGTATTTGCTTTATTTTAGTTTATTTTTAAAATAAAGAAAAAAGCATAACGAGAATGAGATCTACAGTAGAACAGCAGAAAATAAAATGTTACCTTTATCTTCTGCAAAATGTCAGTAATATTTTACTTCTTGATGATGCAAATGTAGGAAATGGCACATTATTGCTAATTAATAAATCTCACATATCTTAATCTGATAAACAATTTTAATAAGTTTATTAGCTTCAGTAGAAAAGCTAACACTGTATGCAATGCATGTAGAGTAGTATACCTTCTATTATTGCAGCAGCATGAGAAAGACTTTAGTGGGTCTTTTCCTAAGGAATAAATCTGTTCTAAAATGTTTGCATACTGATAATTATTAGCTTTCATGCATTGGTGATAAGAAATTTATGAATAGGGCGATAGGAAGCATTTATTTGTAGGCTATTCATATTTTTGCCTCAGGTCACTTATAAATTAGTTTTAGCATCCTACACATACAAGCATCGCTCTTATTTCTGCCTTTTAATTTTTATTTTCTTTAGCTGAAATGTGGTTTGGCTAAGAATTTGGTAACAAAACAGACATTAAAGGGACACTAAACCCACATTTTTTCTTTCATGGTTCAGATAGAGCATGCAATTTTAAGCAACTTTCTAATTTACTCCTAATATCAATTTTTCTCTTGATATTTTTATTTGAATGGGCTGGCTCCTTAGCTTAGATTACCTCTTTTTCAAATAAAGATAGCAAGAGAACAAAGAAAATGCGATAATAGGAGTATATTAGAAAGTTGCTTAAAAATGCATGCTCTATCTGAATCATGAAAGAAAACATTTGGATTTAGTGTCCCTTTAACAAAGGAGCATGAGATTAAAATAAAACTTATTACAAGTATGTGTTGGTGCACAAATAGGGAATTTCCCGTAAGTGTCATAATTGATTTTAAACTAGGGAAACCTTGCTAGGCTTTAGTTTTTGCAGTTTACTAGAACATTATGGCCTAGATTTAGAGTTGGGCGGTAGCCGTCAAAACCAGCGTTAGAGGCTCCTAAAGCTGGTTTTGGGCTACCGCCGGTATTTAGAGTCAGTCATTAAAGGGTTCACTTTCCAGCCGCGACTTTTCCATACCGCAGATCCCCTTATGTCATTTGCGTATCCTATCTTTTCAATGGGATCTTTCTAACGCCGGTATTTAGAGTCGTGTCTGAAGTGAGCGTTAGAAATCTAACGACAAAACTCCAGCCGCAGAAAAAAGTCAGTAGTTAAGAGCTTTCTGGGCTAACGACGGTTTATAAAGCTCTTAACTACTGTGCTCTAAAGTACACTAACACCCATAAACTACCTATGTACCCCTAAACCGAGGTCCCCCCACATCGCCGCCACTCGATTAAATTTTTTTAACCCCTAATCTGCCGACCGCCACCTACGTTATACTTATGTACACCTAATCTGCTGCCCCTAACACCGCCGACCCCTATATTATATTTATTAACCCCTAACCTGCCCCCCACAACGTCGCCGCCAGCTACCTACAATAATTAACCCCTAATCTGCCGACCGCAAAGCGCCGCCACCTACGTTATCCTTATGTACCCCTAATCTGCTGCCCCTAACACCCCCGACCCCTATATTATATTTATTAACCCCTAATCTGCCCCCCTCAACGTCGCCTCCACCTGCCTACACTTATTAACCCCTAATCTGCCGAGCGGACCGCACCGCTACTATAATAAAGTTATTAACCCCTAATCCGCCTCACTCCCGCCTCAATAACCCTATAATAAATAGTATTAACCCCTAATCTGCCCTCCCTAACATCGCTGACACCTAACATCAATTATTAACCCCTAATCTGCCGACCGAATCTCGCCGCTACTGTAATAAATGGATTAACCCCTAAAGCTAAGTCTAACCCTAACACTAACACCCCCCTAAGTTAAATATAATTTAAATCTAACGAAATAAATTAACTCTTATTAAATAAATTATTCCTATTTAAAGCTAAATACTTACCTGTAAAATAAACCCTAATATAGCTACAATATAAAATATAATTATATTATAGCTATTTTAGGATTTATATTTATTTTACAGGTAACTTTGTATTTATTTTAACCAGGTACAATAGCTATTAAGTAGTTAAGAACTATTTAATAGCTAAAATAGTTAAAATAATTACAAAATTACCTGTAAAATAAATCCTAACCTAAGTTACAATTAAACCTAACACTACACGATCAATAAATTAATTAAATAAAATACCTACAATTATCTACAATTAAACCTAACACTACACTATCAATATATTAATTAAATACAATATCTACAAATAAATACAATGAAATAAACTAAAGTACAAAAAATAAAAAAGAACTAAGTTACAAAAAATAAAAAAATATTTACAAACATTAGAAAAATATTACAACAATTTTAAACTAATTACACCTACTCTAAGCCCCCTAATAAAATAACAAAGCCCCCCAAAATAAAAAAATGCCCTACCCTATTCTAAATAAAAAAAGTTCAAAGCTCTTTTACCTTACCATCCCTGAACAGAGCCCTTTGCGGGGCATGCCCCAAAGAATTCAGCTCTTTTGCCTGTAAAAAAACAGAATTTATGTTTACCTGATAAATTTCTTTCTCCAACGGTGTGTCCGGTCCACGGCGTCATCCTTACTTGTGAGATATTCTCCTCCCCAACAGGAAATGGCAAAGAGCCCAGCAAAGCTGGTCACATGATCCCTCCTAGGCTCCACCTTCCCCAGTCATTCGACCGACGTAAAGGAGGAATATTTGCATAGGAGAAACCATATGATACCGTGGTGACTGTAGTAAAAGAAAATAAATTATCAGACCTGATTAAAAAACCAGGGCGGGCCGTGGACCGGACACACCGTTGGAGAAAGAAATTTATCAGGTAAACATAAATTCTGTTTTCTCCAACATAGGTGTGTCCGGTCCACGGCGTCATCCTTACTTGTGGGAACCAATACCAAAGCTTTAGGACACGGATGAAGGGAGGGAGCAAATCAGGTCACCTAGATGGAAGGCACCACGGCTTGCAAAACCTTTCTCCCAAAAATAGCCTCAGAAGAAGCAAAAGTATCAAACTTGTAAAAGTTAGTAAAAGTGTGCAGTGAAGACCAAGTCGCTGCCTTACATATCTGATCAACAGAAGCCTCGTTCTTGAAGGCCCATGTGGAAGCCACAGCCCTAGTGGAATGAGCTGTGATTCTTTCAGGAGGCTGCCGTCCGGCAGTCTCATAAGCCAATCTGATGATGCTTTTAATCCAAAAAGAGAGAGAGGTAGAAGTTGCTTTTTGACCTCTCCTTTTACCAGAATAAACAACAAACAAGGAAGATGTTTGTCTAAAATCCTTTGTAGCATCTAAATATAATTTTAGAGCACGAACAATATCCAAATTGTGCAACAAACGTTCCTTCTTTGAAACTGGATTCGGACACAAAGAAGGCACGACTATCTCCTGGTTAATGTTTTTGTTAGAAACAACTTTCGGAAGAAAACCAGGTTTAGTACGTAAAACCACCTTATCTGCATGGAACACCAGATAAGGAGGAGAACACTGCAGAGCAGATAATTCTGAAACTCTTCTAGCAGAAGAAATTGCAACCAAAAACAAAACTTTCCAAGATAATAACTTAATATCAACGGAATGTAAGGGTTCAAACGGAACCCCCTGAAGAACTGAAAGAACTAAATTGAGACTCCAAGGAGGAGTCAAAGGTTTGTAAACAGGCTTGATTCTAACCAGAGCCTGAACAAAGGCTTGAACATCTGGCACAGCTGCCAGCTTTTTGTGAAGTAACACAGACAAGGCAGAAATCTGTCCCTTCAAGGAACTAGCAGATAATCCTTTCTCCAAACCTTCTTGAAGAAAGGATAGAATCTTAGGAATTTTTACCTTGTCCCAAGGGAATCCTTTAGAATCACACCAACAGATATATTTTTTCCATATTTTATGGTAAATTTTTCTAGTTACAGGCTTTCTGGCCTGAACAAGAGTATCAATGACAGAATCCGAGAACCCTCGCTTTGATAAGATCAAGCGTTCAATCTCCAAGCAGTCAGTTGGAGTGAGACCAGATTCGGATGTTCGAACGGACCTTGAACAAGAAGGTCTCGTCTCAAAGGTAGCTTCCATGGTGGAGCCGATGACATATTCACCAGGTCTGCATACCAAGTCCTGCGTGGCCACGCAGGAGCTATCAAGATCACCGATGCTCTCTCCTGATTGATCCTGGCTACCAGCCTGGGGATGAGAGGAAACGGCGGGAATACATAAGCTAGTTTGAAGGTCCAAGGTGCTACTAGTGCATCTACTAGAGTCGCCTTGGGATCCCTGGATCTGGACCCGTAGCAAGGAACCTTGAAGTTCTGACGAGAGGCCATCAGATCCATGTCTGGAATGCCCCACAATTGAGTAATTTGGGCAAAGATTTCCGGATGGAGTTCCCACTCCCCCGGATGAAATGTCTGACGACTCAGAAAATCCGCTTCCCAATTTTCCACTCCTGGGATGTGGATTGCAGACAAGTGGCAGGAGTGAGTCTCCGCCCATTGAATAATTTTGGTCACTTCTTCCATCGCCAGGGAACTCCTTGTTCCCCCCTGATGGTTGATGTACGCAACAGTCGTCATGTTGTCTGATTGAAACCGTATGAACTTGGCCTTTGCTAGCTGAGGCCAAGCCTTGAGAGCATTGAGTATCGCTCTCAGTTCCAGAATATTTTTCGGTAGAAGAGATTCTTCCCGAGACCAAAGGCCCTGAGCTTTCAGGGGTCCCCAGACCGCGCCCCAGCCCACCAGACTGGCGTCGGTCGTGACAATGACCCACTCTGGTCTGCGGAAGCTCATCCCCTGTGACAGGTTGTCCAGGGACAGCCACCAACGGAGTGAATCTCTGGTCCTCTGATTTACTTGTATCGTCGGAGACAAGTCTGTATAGTCCCCATTCCACTGACTGAGCATGCACAGTTGTAATGGTCTTAGATGAATTCGCGCAAAAGGAACTATGTCCATTGCCGCTACCATCAAACCTATTACTTCCATGCACTGCGCTATGGAAGGAAGAGGAACAGAATGAAGTATTTGACAAGAGTTTAGAAGTTTTGATTTTCTGGCCTCTGTCAGAAAAATCCTCATTTCTAAGGAGTCTATTATTGTTCCCAAGAAGGGAACCCTTGTTGACGGAGATAGAGAACTTTTTTCTACGTTCACTTTCCACCCGTGAGATCTGAGAAAGGCCAGGACAATGTCCGTGTGAGCCTTTGCTTGAGGAAGGGACGACGCTTGAATCAGAATGTCGTCCAAGTAAGGTACTACTGCAATGCCCCTTGGTCTTAGCACCGCTAGAAGGGACCCTAGTACCTTTGTGAAAATCCTTGGAGCAGTGGCTAATCCGAACGGAAGTGCCACAAACTGGTAATGCTTGTCCAGGAATGCGAACCTTAGGAACCGATGATGTTCCTTGTGGATAGGAATATGTAGATACGCATCCTTTAAATCCACCGTGGTCATGAATTGACCTTCCTGGATGGAAGGAAGAATTGTTCGAATGGTTTCCATTTTGAACGATGGAACCTTGAGAAACTTGTTTAGGATCTTGAGATCTAAGATTGGTCTGAATGTTCCCTCTTTTTTGGGAACTACGAACAGATTGGAGTAGAACCCCATCCCTTGTTCTCCTAATGGAACAGGATGAATCACTCCCATTTTTAAAAGGTCTTCTACACAATGTAAGAATGCCTGTTTTTTTATGTGGTCTGAAGACAATTGAGACCTGTGGAACCTCCCCCTTGGGGGAAGCCCCTTGAATTCCAGAAGATAACCTTGGGAGACTATTTCTAGTGCCCAAGGATCCAGAACATCTCTTGCCCAAGCCTGAGCGAAGAGAGAGAGTCTGCCCCCCACCAGATCCGGTCCCGGATCGGGGGCCAACATCTCATGCTGTCTTGGTAGCAGTGGCAGGTTTCTTGGCCTGCTTTCCTTTGTTCCAGCCTTGCATTGGTCTCCAGGCTGGCTTGGCTTGAGAAGTATTACCCTCTTGCTTAGAGGACGTAGCACTTGGGGCTGGTCCGTTTCTGCGAAAGGGACGAAAATTAGGTTTATTTTTGGCCTTGAAAGACCTATCCTGAGGAAGGGCGTGGCCCTTGCCCCCAGTGATATCAGAGATAATCTCTTTCAAGTCAGGGCCAAACAGCGTTTTCCCCTTGAAAGGAATGTTAAGTAATTTGTTCTTGGAAGACGCATCCGCTGACCAAGATTTTAACCAAAGCGCTCTGCGCGCCACAATAGCAAAACCAGAATTTTTCGCCGCTAACCTAGCCAATTGCAAAGTGGCGTCTAGGGTGAAAGAATTAGCCAATTTGAGAGCATGAATTCTGTCCATAATCTCCTCATAAGAAGAAGAATTATTATTGAGCGCCTTTTCTAGCTCATCGAACCAGAAACACGCGGCTGTAGTGACAGGAACAATGCATGAAATTGGTTGTAGAAGGTAACCTTGCTGAACAAACATCTTTTTAAGCAAACCTTCTAATTTTTTATCCATAGGATCTTTGAAAGCACAACTATCTTCTATGGGTATAGTGGTGCGTTTGTTTAGAGTAGAAACCGCCCCCTCGACCTTGGGGACTGTCTGCCATAAGTCCTTTCTGGGGTCGACCATAGGAAACAATTTTTTAAATATGGGGGGAGGGACGAAAGGTATACCGGGCCTTTCCCATTCTTTATTTACAATGTCCGCCACCCGCTTGGGTATAGGAAAAGCTTCGGGGGGCCCCGGGACCTCTAGGAACTTGTCCATTTTACATAGTTTCTCTGGAATGACCAAATTCTCACAATCATCCAGAGTGGATAACACCTCCTTAAGCAGAGCGCGGAGATGTTCCAATTTAAATTTAAATGTAATCACATCAGGTTCAGCTTGTTGAGAAATTTTCCCTGAATCTGAAATTTCTCCCTCAGACAAAACCTCCCTGGCCCCCTCAGACTGGTGTAGGGGCCCTTCAGAACCAATATCATCAGCGTCCTCATGCTCTTCAGTATTTTCTAAAACAGAGCAGTCGCGCTTTCGCTGATAAGTGGGCATTTTGGATAAAATGTTTTTGATAGAATTATCCATTACAGCCGTTAATTGTTGCATAGTAAGGAGTATTGGCGCGCTAGATGTACTAGGGGCCTCCTGTGTGGGCAAGACTGGTGTAGACGAAGGAGGGGATGATGCAGTACCATGCTTACTCCCCCCACTTGAGGAATCATCTTGGGCATCATTTTCTCTAAATTTTGTGCCACATAAATCACATCTATTTAAATGAGAAGGAACCTTGGCTTCCCCACATTCAGAACACAGTCTATCTGGTAGTTCAGACATGTTAAACAGGCAAAAACTTGATAACAAAGTACAAAAAACGTTTTAAAATAAACCGTTACTGTCACTTTAAATTTTAAACTGAACACACTTTATTACTGCAATTGCGAAAAAGTATGAAGGAATTGTTCAAAAATTTCACCACAGTGTCTTAAAGCCTTAAAAGTATTGCACACCAAATTTGGAAGCTTTAACCCTTAAAATAACGGAACCGGAGCCGTTTTTATATTTAACCCCTTTACAGTCCCTGGTATCTGCTTTGCTGAGACCCAACCAAGCCCAAAGGGGGATACGATACCAAATGATGCCTTCAGAAAGTCTTTTCTATGTATCAGAGCTCCTCACACATGCATCTGCATGTCATGCTTCTCAAAAACAAGTGCGCAATACAGGCGCGAAAATGAGACTCTGCCTATGATTAGGGAAAGCCCCTCGAGAATAAGGTGTCCAATACAGTGCCTGCCGGTTATTTTACATAATTCCCAAGATTAAAATAATTCCTCAAGGCTATAGAGTATAAAATATGTTTATATATAAATCGATTTAGCCCAGAAAATGTCTACAGTCTTAAAAAGCCCTTGTGAAGCCCTTTTTTTCTTTCTATAATAAAAATGGCTTACCGGATCCCATAGGGAAAATGACAGCTTCCAGCATTACATCGTCTTGTTAGAATGTGTCATACCTCAAGCAGCAAAAGTCTGCTCACTGTTCCCCCAACTGAAGTTAATTCCTCTCAACAGTCCTGTGTGGAAACAGCCATCGATTTTAGTAACGGTTGCTAAAATCATTTTCCTCTTACAAACAGAAATCTTCATCTCTTTTCTGTTTCAGAGTAAATAGTACATACCAGCACTATTTTAAAATAACAAACTCTTGATTGAATAATAAAAACTACAGTTAAACACTAAAAAACTCTAAGCCATCTCCGTGGAGATGTTGCCTGTACAACGGCAAAGAGAATGACTGGGGAAGGCGGAGCCTAGGAGGGATCATGTGACCAGCTTTGCTGGGCTCTTTGCCATTTCCTGTTGGGGAGGAGAATATCCCACAAGTAAGGATGACGCCGTGGACCGGACACACCTATGTTGGAGAAAAACACATACAATACCCCCCCCCAACATTACAACCCACCACCCACATACCCCTAATCTAACCCAAACCCCCCTTAAATAAACCTAACACTAAGCCCCTGAAGATCTTCCTACCTTATCTTCACCATACCAGGTTCACCGATCCGTCCTCTGAAGTCTTGATCCAAGCCTCGGAAGTGTTGATCCAAGCCCAAGCGGGGGGCTGAAGAGTGACGTCCATCCTCGGGCTGAAGTCTGGATCCAAGCGGCGGCTGAAGAACTCCATCATCGGGCTGAAGTCGGAAGTCCATCATCGGGATGAAGTCTTCTATCAAGCCGCATCTTCAATCTTCTTTCTTCTGGAGCGGTGCGGAGCCATCTTCTTTCCAACCAACGCGGATCCAACTTCTTCAACCGACGCCTACTCGCCGAATGACGGTTTCTTTAAATGACGTCATCCAAGATGGCGTCCCTCAAATTCCGATTGGCTGATAGGATTCTATCAGCCAATCGGAATTAAGGTAGGAATATTCTGATTGGCTGATGGAATCAGCCAATCAGAATCAATTTCAATCCGATTGGCTGATCCAATCAGCCAATCAGATTGAGCTTGCATTCTATTGGCTGATCGGAACAGCCAATAGAATGCGAGCTCAATCTGATTGGCTGATTGGATCAGCCAATCGGATTGAACTTGATTCTGATTGGCTGATTCCATCAGCCAATCAGAATATCCCTACCTTAATTCCGATTGGCAGATAGAATCCTATGAGCCAATCGGAATTCGAGGGACGCCATCTTGGATGACATCATTTAAAGGAACTGTCATTCGGCAAGTAGGCGTCGGTTGAAGAGGTTGGATCCGCGTCGGTTGGAAAGAAGATGGCTCTGCTCCGCTCCAGAAGAAAGAAGATTGAAGAAGCGGCTTGATAGAAGACTTCATCCCGATGATGGACTTCCGACTTCAGCCCGATGATGGAGTTCTTCAGCCGCCACTTGGATCCAGACTTCAGCCCGAGGATGGACGTCACTCTTCAGCCCCCCGCTTGGGCTTGGATCAACACTTCCGAGGCTTGGATCAAGACTTCAGAGGACGGATCGGTGAACCTGGTATGGTGAAGATAAGGTAGGAAGATCTTCAGGGGCTTAGTGTTAGGTTTATTTAAGGGGGGTTTGGGTTAGATTAGGGGTATGTGGGTGGTGGGTTGTAATGTTGGGCTGGGGTATTGTATGTGTTTTTTTTACAGGCAAAAGAGCTGAATTCTTTGGGGCATGCCCCGCAAAGGGCCCTGTTCAGGGCTGGTAAGATAAAAGAGCTTTGAACTTTTTTAATTTAGAATAGGGTAGGGCATTTTTTTATTTTGGGGGTCTTTGTTATTTTATTAGGGGGCTTAGAGTAGGTATAATTAGTTTAAAATTGTTGTAATATTTTTCTAATGTTTGTAAATATTTTTTTATTTTTTGTAACTTAGTTCTTTTTTATTTTTTGTACTTTAGTTAGTTTATTTCATTGTATTTATTTGTAGATATTGTATTTCATTAATGTATTGATAGTGTAGTGTTAGATTTAATTGTAGATAATTGTAGGTATTTTATTTAATTAATTTATTGATCGTGTAGTGTTAGGTTTAATTGTAACTTAGGTTAGGATTTATTTTACAGGTAATTTTGTAATTATTTTAACTATTTTAGCTATTAAATAGTTCTTAACTATTTAACAGCTATTGTACCTGGTTAAAATAAATACAAAGTTACCTGTAAAATAAATATAAATCCTAAAATAGCTATAATATAATTATAATTTATATTGTAGCTATATTAGGGTTTATTTTACAGGTAAGTATTTAGCTTTAAATAGGAATACTTTATTTAATAAGAGTTAATTTATTTCGTTAGATTTAAATTATATTTAATTTAGGGGGTGTTAGTGTTAGGGTTAGACTTAGCTTTAGGGGTTAATCCATTTATTACAGTAGCGGCGAGATTCGGTCGGCAGATTAGGGGTTAATAATTGAAGTTAGGTGTCGGTGATGTTAGGGAGGGCAGATTAGGGGTTAATACTATTTATTATAGGGTTATTGAGGCGGGAGTGAGGCGGATTAGGGGTTAATAACTTTATTATAGTAGCGGTGCGGTCCGCCCGGCAGATTAGCGGTTAATAAGTGTAGGCAGGTGGAGGCGACGTTGAGGGGGGCAGATTAGGGGTTAATATAATATAGGGGTCGGCGGTGTTAGGGGCAGCAGATTAGGGGTACATAGGGATAATGTAAGTAGCGGCGGTTTACGGAGCGGCAGATTAGGGGTTAAAAAAAATATGCAGGTGTCAGCAATAGCGGGGGCGGCAGATTAGAGGTAAATAAGTGTAAGGCTAGGGATGTTTAGACTCGGGGTACATGTTAGGGTGTTAGGTGCAGACGTAGGAAGTGTTTCCCCATAGAAAACAATGGGGCTGCGTTAGGAGCTGAACGCGGCTTTTTTGCAGGTGTTAGGTTTTTTTTCAGCTCAAACAGCCCCATTGTTTTCTATGGGGGAAGCTGGCCGCGTCCGTAAGCACCGCTGGTATCGAGAGTTGCAGTGGCATTAAATTATGCTCTACACTCCCTTTTTGGAGCCTAACGCACTGAAAACCCAGCCATTCTGTGAATTCTAAATACCAGCGGTATTTAAAAGGTGCGTGGGGAAAAAAGCACGCATAGCTAACGCACCCCTTTGGCCGCAGAACTCTAAATCTAGGCGTTAGTTATTTGAAATTTAGACAGAGTCTCTACATAGGAAAGATCTGTGGAAACTGAAAATATATATCTGTCCACTGTTACTTAAAATGACTGTATATTAATCAAAAATACTCACCTGATATTTTATTTAAAAAAGATTGTTCTAATACATATTTAGATGATAAAAAAAAAATATATTTCCTGATTTGCATAGAGCATATCATTTTAAACAACATTCCAATTTACTTCTATGAGGAAATTAGCTCCATTCAATCATTTGTTGAATGAGCAACACTGCACTACTGGGAGCTAACTGAACACATCCGGTGAACTAATATGTATGTGTGCAGCCAACAGCTAGCTACCAATAGTGCATTGATGCTCCAGAGCCTACCTTAGATACCAACAGAATAAAAGGGACAGTCTAGTCAAAAATAAACTTTCATGATTTAGATAGAGCATGTAATTTTAAACAACTTTCCAATTTACTTGTATCACCAATTTTGCTTTGTTCTCTTGGTATTCTTAGTTGAAAGCTAAACCTAGGTAGGATTATATGCTAATTTCTTAGATCTTGAAGGCCGCCTCTTATCTGAATGCATTTTGACAGTGTTTTACCACTAGAGGGTGCTAGTTCAGGTATGTCATATAGATAGCATTGAGCTCATGCATGTGAAGTTACCTAGGAGTCAGCACTGATTGGCTAAAATGCAAGTCTGTCAAAAGAACTTAAATAAGGGGGCAGTTTGCAAAGGTTTACATACAAGGTAATAACAGAGTTAGAAAGTGTATTATTATAACTGTGTTGGTTATGCAAAACTGGGGAATAGGTAATAAAGGGATAAAAAAATAGATATGAGAAGAAAAATGGAAAATTGTTAAAAAGTGCATGCTCTATCTGAATCATAAAACTTTAATTTTTATTTTACTGTGCCTTTAAGCAGCCAATATCATATCTACACATTTCAAAAAACACAAACTCCACATTAGGCCATACAAGCTAAGTAAGAGGGAATTATAACATTTTATACAGTACAGAGACAAATGAAAAGACATAGGCTATTACAAAATGCAGCATAATAGTGACATGGTGACATCATAACCAAACAACATAAAAATCTCGGCTAGAGACCAGAAGCATAACAGATGTTAGCACTGAGTATTTTTATTTAGCACAGCCAATTCATAGAGAGTGCAAAAGGCTGACCTAAGGCTGCGGAAGCACACTGTGCATTCAGCCATTTACAGATGTTTAATACATCTGTTCTCGTCTGTAAAGCTTTCTGATTGTAACACTAACTGTGACATAAAAATAATGTTTTTTCAAAGACAATCTAATCCCATATGTTAAAATACAGTTGTAGCAATTTTTATTACAAGTTCTTGCAATTTTAAATTCTTAGAATCTTTCTTGCGAAAATAAATGAAATAAGAGAAAGCATACACAGGCACTAACATTTGTCTGCGTATAACTGTAGCATAATCTACAAGGTTAACGGTCAATTATGCGACAAATATGGCTAATAATAAAATAGCAGCCACACAAAAATAGTTTAGCTGGTAAATGAAAGTCTGTTCATTTTGATTTGTCTTTGCATAGGCAATAAATACATGTATGCAAAATACAAAATTATCTTAATAGCCAAAATATATTAAACATATGCCAATTCACATATGCTGTGACTACAATTTTGTTAGCATTTGTTAAAAAGTTTACAAAGAAGAAACATATTTTACCTTAAACAAAGAAAACGCTATTTCTTTACCCAGTAGAGAAAAAGCTTTCACCAATCACTGCTTAAAAAAACAAAAATTATGCTTACCTGATAATTTCCTTTACATCTGTATGAGAGTCCACGGCTTCATTCCTTACTTGTGGGAATACAGAACCTGGCCATCAGGAGGAGGCAAAGATACCCCAGCCAAAGGCTTAAATACCTCCACCACTCCCCTCATTCCCCAGTCATTCTGCAGAGGAAACAAGGAACAGTAGGATAAATATAAGGGTATAAATGGTGCCGGAAGAACAAAATTTTGATCTGCGCAACAGAGAAAACGGGCAGGGGGCCGTGGACTCTCCTCATACAGATGGAAAGCAAATTATCAGGTAAGCATAATTTATGTTTTCTATCTTAATATGAGGAGAGTCCACGGCTTACTTCCTTACTTGTGGGAAACATATACCCAAGCTCTAGAGGACACTGAATGAAAACTGGAGGGTAAAGAGAGGCGGACCCTATTCTGAGGACACCACAGCCTGCAAAACCATTCTCCCAAAAGCTGCTTCAGCCGAAGCAAACACGTCAAATTTGTAAAATTTTGAAAAAGTATGTAAGGAGGACCAGGTAGCCGTCCTTAAAATCTGCTCCATGGAGGTCTCATTTTTAAAGGGCCAAGAAGAAGCCACAGCTCTAGTTGAATGAGCCGTAATCCTCTGAGGAGGTTTATGTCCCGCTGTTTCATATGCTAAGCGGATAATGCTTCTCAACCAAAAGGATAGGGCAGTGGCAGAAGCCTTCTGTGCTTCCCTGAATAGACAATAAACAATGCCAAAGTCTGTCTAAATTCCTTCGTAGCTTGAAGATAGAATTTCAAATCTCGAACCACATTCAAATTATTAAGCAATCGTTCCTTTGAAGGAGGAGTATTAGGACACAAGGAAGGAACCACTCTTCTGATTGATGTTGCGATCAGAGACCACCTTAGGGAGGAATCCCAACAACAGCCTTATCAGCATGAAAAACTAGGTAAGGAGGCTCACATTGCAAGGCCGCCATCTCAGAGACACTACGTGCCGAAGCAATAGCCAGTAGAAAAAGCACCTTCCAAGACAGTAACTTAATGTCAACCAAATGCATGGGCTCAAACAGAACACTCTGCAACATCTTAAGAACCAAAATTTAAACTCCAAGGAGGAGCGGAATGTCTAAACACAGGTCTGATTCTGGACAGAGCCTGAACAAAAGAGTGAATATCAGGGAGGTCAGCAAGCCTTTTGTGTAATAACACAGAAAGCGCCGAAATCTGTCCCTTTAAGGAACTAACAGCAAGTCCCTTCTCCAAGCCGTCCTAGAGAAAAGAAAGAATCCTGAATACCCTGACCTTATGCCATGGGAATTCATGTTCTTCACACCAGAATAAGTAGGTCCTCCACACCTTATGATAGATGCGACAGGTGACCGGCTTTCTAGCGTTCAATCTCCACACAGTCAGCCTTAGAGAATCCAGATTTTGATGAACAAAAGGACCCTGTTCCAGCAGATCTCTGCGACAAGGTAAGCTCCATGGAGGAGATAGCGACATCCCCACTAGGTCCGCAAACCACATCCTTCGAAGCAACGATAGAGAAATTAGAATAGTCGAAGCTTGCTCCTGCTTCATGCGGGCCACTACTCGAGGTAGGAGTGGTAATGGAGGAAAAATGTAAAGTAGGTTAAACCCCCAGGGCACTGCTAAGGCATCTATCAGTTCTGCCTGAGGATCCCTGGACCTCGACCCTTATCTGGGTAACTTGGCATTGAGTCTGGACACCAAGAGATCCATCTCCAGCATCTCCCATCTGTTGCAAATCTCCGCAAACACATTGAGATGGGGAGACCGTTCCCCCGGGTGGAACGATTGTCTGCTGTGAAAGTCCGCTTCCCAGTTGTCCACACCCGGAATGTGGATCGCTGACAGCGAGCAGCTGTGGGCCTCCGCCCATTCCATAATCCAAGATACTTCCTTCATGGCTAGGGAGCTTCTCGCTCCCCCTGATGGTTGATGTAAGCCACAGAGGTAATGTTGTCTGATTGGAATCTGATAAACTGGGATGAACCCAGATGAGGCCAAGCCTTCAGAGCGTTGAAGATCGCTCGAAGCTCCAAAATGTTGATTGGGAGAAGTGATTCCTCTCAAGTCCATCGACCCTGTGCCTTCCTGGCACCCCAAACAGCTCCCCATCCTGATAGACTTGCGTCCGTAGTCACAATCTCCCAGGATGGTCTCAAGAAGGATGTCCCCTGGGACAGGCGATCTGGACAGAGCCACCAAGAGAGCGATTCTCTCGACCGGTTGTCCAGAGCAATCTGTTGGGATAGATCCGGGTGATCGCCGTTCCATTGCCTCAGCATGCACAACTGAAGAGGCCTGAGATAAAACCTGACGAATGTAATGACATCTATGCTGGACACCATGAGGCCAACTACCTCCATACACCTGGCCACAGATGGTCTGAAGGAGGTCTGGAGGGCAAGACAATTGGAAGCAATCTTGCCACGTCTCTGGTCTGTAAGGAATATCTTCATGGATATGGAGTCTATTATCGTACCCAGGAATTTCACTCTTATACTGGGAACCAGAGAACTCTTTCCTAAGATTATCTTCCATCCATGAGATTGAAGAAGCAGTAGCTGAGCTCAAGAATGTTCTTCTGCCAGCCAGCAGGACAGAGCCTGGACCAGGATGTCGTCCAAGTAAGGTGCTACTGCAATACCTCTGGATCTCGGCCCCGCGAGCAGAGCCCCTAGAACCTTCGTAAAGACTCTTGGGGCAGTAGCCAGACCAAATGGTAGAGCCACAAACTGGAAGTGTTGATCCAGAAAGGCTAATCTTAAGAACTTGAAGTGATCCTTGTGAATTGGAACATGAAGGTAGGCATCCTTCAAGTCTATCGTAGTCATGAACTGTCCCTCTTGAACTAAGGCAGAAATTAACTTATTGTTTCCATCTTGAACAATGGCACCGACAGAAACTTGTTTAAGCACTTAAGGTATAGAATCGGGCGAAAAGTACCCTCCTTCTTTGGAACCACAAAAAAGTTTGAGTAATATCCCAGACCTCTTTCTGTTAGATGTACTGGCACAATCACTCCTAAGAAGGAGAGATCCCTCACGCACCCTAGAAAAGCATCCTGTTTTTTTTGTCTTGAAGACAGGTTTGATAAGAGGAATCTGCCCCTGGGCGGATGAAATTTTAAACCTATCCTGTAACCCTGAGCAATGACCTCCAGAACCCAAGGGTCTTGCACGTCTGCTAGCCAAGCCTCCACAAAGAGAGATAGTTTGCCCCCAACACGATCCAGTGACGGATCGGGAGCCAGACAGATCGGGGGCTGCCCCTTCATGCCGATTTTTTCTTGGCTGGCTTCTTGTTCTGCTTGGATTTATTACAAGATTGAGAAGGTTTCCAAGTTCCCTTGGACTGGTCCGGCTTCATGGTGGGCTGCTGTCTTTGAGATTTATCTCAACAAAAGGGACGAAAAATAGGACCCTGTCCTTTAGGTTTGTTCTTCTTATCCTGCGTTAAAAAGGCACTTGCCCCCAGTGACCGTGGAAATGATAGAGTCCAGTCCTGGACCGAAAAGAACCTTCCCCTTAAATGGAAGGGAAAGCAATCTAGATTTTGAAGTCATGTCAGCAGACTAAGACTTCAACCACAAAGCCCTACAGGCCAGAACAGAAAAGCCTGATGTCTTGGCATTCAAGTGAATAATCTACATGTTTGCATCGCAAATAAACTAATTAGCTACCCTTAAGGCCTTAATTCTTTCCTGGATCTCATTGAGAGGAGTTTCCACCTCGATCAACTCCAATAGAGTCACACCAATAGGTAGCGGCTCCAGCCACCGCCGCTGCAGTCTGAAATAAAAACCCTGTGTGCTGAAACATCTTTCTCAATACAGTTTTTAGCTTCTTATCCATAGGCTCCGTAAACGATTAACTATTGTCAAGCAGGATAGTGGTGCCCTTAGCAAGCGTGGAGATAGCTCCATCCACCTTAGGGACAGACCCCCCCAAAACTCTAATTGGGAGTCAGGAACTGGGAACAATTTCTTAAAGGAATAAGAAGGGGAAAAAGAGGATCCAAGTCTTTCCCATTCATTCTTAATAATATTTGCCATCTTTACAGGAACCGGGAAAGTCTGTGGCACCACCCTGTCCTCATAAACCTTATCAAGCTTAGGAATAGAAGGTTCCTCTGGTAACTTAGGTTCCGGAACCACTAACGTAGCCAACACTTCCTTTAACAGAAAGCGTAAGTGCTCTATCCTAAACCTAAAGTCTGGTTCCTCCACAGCCGGATGCTTAGAGGCAGCCGATTCCGACCCAAAAAGATCCTCATCTGAAGTATCAGAGGCGTCTTCATCAGCGGGTAGTATCAGATAAATCCAGCTGTTAGAGTTGTTGTTAGATGACACCTGGGAAGGATAACAGTATTTAACCTTTCACTTTCGCCTAGCAGGGCGAGGTAAAGCACTAAATGCTGCAGAAACACTGCCATTTGCAATTGTTCAGAAAAGTCTGGCAGTATGAGGGCCCCTCCCAAAGGAGTATTAGTCATGCAATAAAAACAGGTATTAGATCTGGTTAAAGAGGGAGTACCTTCTAATGCATCAGAGTCCTCCATAGCTTGCGCTTTTAAAAAGGACTATAGAAAAAGTAAATGGCACCTGTATACCCCCAATGGCCCGGGGCACTCACCACTCACCACCTCCTATGACTCAGGCCCCACAGAGAAACCGCTTCTTCTCCTGTAAACCGTGTGGTCAGGAAAAAGGAAGTCAATGAGGCCACATCCGGTCACATGGAGCGCCATGCAGGACCGCCCATGCTGCAGGAAGAAAAACGCGCCAAACTGACAGACTGCGCAGTTTATCAAAATGAATGTAAAACCTGAATGTTCTCACATGTGCCAGAGCCTCATCTCACACATGTCACAGTATAAAAACATAATAAAGCAAATCATGTATAAATCCCCCAGCGATATTAGCTCTTTTGGCCTCTGTGACACTGCTCTTTCCTGGATTCACTCTTATCTTTCTCACAGGTCTTTTTCTGTGTCATTTGCCGGTGACTCCTCCTCTCCAATGCCTCTGTCTGTTGGAGTACCTCAAGGATCTGTTATGGGTCCTCTACTCTTCTCCATTTATACTTTTTCGCTGGGTAAACTTAACAGTTATGGCTTCAAATATCACCTCTATGCTGATGACACCCAGATCTACCTCTTCACCCCTGCTCTTACTCCCTCTGTCCTTTCTCATGTCAGCAACTGCTTATCTGGTATTTCTTCCTGGATGGCCTCTCACCACCTAAAGATTAACATGTCCAAGACTGAGCTCCTTCTTATCCCCCCTCAAGCTCTACGCCGACTTGTGACTTCTCTATCCATGTTGACGGCATCACCATTTCCCCAAGTCCGCTGCCTCGGAGTTACTTGACTCAAATCTATCCTTCACCCCCCATATCCAATCGCTTTCTACATCCTGCCGCAACTATCTACGCAACATTTCCAAGATTCAACCTTTTCTGTGCGCTAACACCACAAAGCAAATAATCCACTCCCTTGTTATTTCCCGACTTGACTACTGCAATAACCTACTTACTGGCCTTCCTCTTTCCCGCCTCTCCCCCCTTCAATCCATCCTAAATGCCTTTGCCAGGCTGATCCACCTTTCCCGTCGCTCTGTATCTGCTGCACCTCTCTGCGAGTCCCTTCATTGGCTCCCCATACACAGCAGAATAAAATTCAAAATTCTTACCCTTGCATACAAAGCGCTCACCAACATTGCTCCCCTCTACTTATCCTCTCTAATCAACAAGTATACTCCAGCCGCCCACTAAGATCCAACAATGACCTGCTCCTTGCAACTGCGACTATCACCTCCTCTCATGCTAGACTGCAGGACTTCTGTCGTGCAGAACCTACCCTCTGGAACACTCTCCCTCTTGCTGTCAGGTTTTGCCCTAATCTTTCTTCCTTTAAATGCTCTCTGAAGACTTTCTGTTCAGAGAAGTCTACCACCCAACTCAATAATATTTATCTTACCTAACAACATTTCCCTCATCTAACTATGCATAAACATCTTTCTCAATCTTGCAGTCTTCACCTCCTGTTTCTAAACCTCCTACCCTTCTAGATTGTAAGTTCCCATGGGAATAGGGCCCTCGATTCCTCCTGTATGTGTTTGTAAATTTTGTCCTGTCTCTTAGAAGTTTTATATTATTGTTTTATTTAAATGAACTGTATCCATGGACAGCGCTGCGGAATATGATGGCGCTTCATAAATAAAGTATAATAATAATAATATTAACCCTTGATTCCATACAGATAAAGGAGTCACACTGTGACCCTGTCTTCTTACGTTATCATATAATATAAAATGAAACAATCTTACCGGAATTGTCGCCGTAAGACACACAGCCTCTCAAGTTTTACAGTCTTGTAGCATCACAACTGACATGGACTTGAGTGATAGAAGCAGGCAGTGAAACTTGTCAACACTGATTGCTTAGGAGTTGTTAATACGAGTCTGGATGGTTTCGCAGAAAGACTCTCCCTGCATCTCCGGACCCTAACATTCGTCAATGCTCTCACTGAGAGGCTGACAAGGCTACTTAAAACTCCAGTCCCATAACAAAGAGTACTTCCATCCATAAGAGACTTATGAGGACTTAACTGATATATGGATCTCAACTGCAAGAGCGAAATATGTTTTGTGAATGTGCCACTTTATTATCAGGCTATTGGTTCAGCATAGACTGAGGTTGAAATTGTAGAGTTAATTTTCATATAAACCAGAATGCTTTACATTCACTTGAATTATCAGACTGGAATGAATTAAATGAATGCAAATCTAGGCAGGAGCAAAGCTGTGTATCTTCCAAGGTACATAAAACTATGCAGAAATATTATCAGAGAGAGTAATCACTTTAGTAGCAGAGAGCGCAGTGTGGAAAGCCAGTACTGTGGATGTGCTGACAGGCAACTGATACGTGCCGTGAACAAGCTAAGTCTCTGAATATGCTACTTGCTCTTACCGTTAGCTGGACTTGACAGTGTTAGCAGGCGGAGTTAGGAGGAGGAGGTTGTGCTGTGCTGGTGACGTACAGAACCGTACAGAATTAACCCCTTTCAGCTCCGGAATAGGTATCCGCTGATTACCCTGCTTTGCTTGAGTGAACAATGCTCCTGCTTCTACTGCGTGTGATCCTGTGAATGGCAGCACTTCTGAACGGCTAGCGGCGAAACCACTAAAGTTACAGATCTCCCTTTTTAGGTAAGGTTAAGGCAAGAGTAGTTACTTCAGGAACAAATGAAGCCCAGGTAATAAAAACGAACACAGGCTGCTCCCAGGAGTGTGAGGCGCTCTAGAAAGTACAATTGCTTAATATAAAGAAACAGGAACCCAAACTGTAGCAGGTTATTTGTAATCCAAATGCTGTGAAGAAGTACTAGTATTTTAGCAATATTGCCAGCTGGAAAAAGCACAAATGTATTCTCATGAGCTTAGTAACTATACACAATAACTAAGCACTTGTTTGGGGCGTGGTGACGACTTATATACAGGTGGGAGCAGGTAACTGCAGGAGGAGTGGAAAAACATGAAAATACGGAGTGGAATCCTCACAAGACTACTCCGAATCTTCCAACACTTCTCTGCCATCCTCCTGTGACGAAAGGCAAAGAATGACTGGGGGATGAGGGGAGTGGGGGAGGTATTTAAGTCTTTGGCTGGGGTGTCTTTGCCTCCTCCTGGTGGCCAGGTTCTGTATTCGCACAAGTAAGGAATGAAGCCGTGGACTCTATTAAGATGGAAAATGCCATATCAAGTGTTGTTTAGCCCATTTCACTAATGGTTGATTAGAACAAGAACTGGATTTTCAGGAATTCCCCTTCCCATTCAATTACTGGTCACCATATTGTCAAGTGAATAATTATTTTTTAAACACATCAACATAAAAATAATTTTAGAAGGCCGGGCGGAGTCTGGCTGTGCAGGTGAATGGCCGCAACAGAGTAGAGCTCCTGAGCCAAAAGCTAGCCCAAACTATCTAAATACCAGAAATTGGGCGATAAGTATATACAAATAACTCTCCTGAACCAAGGGGGATACAGTGCACACCCGGAACGCACGCCAAAACGGATCGGGCTATGTGACCCGCCATCTACTTGTATGACCGCAGAGGAAGGCCTCAACCCCTCATGTGAGAGTGACTGCCACGTCGGTCCGGTATCACAACAACCGGCAAGTGAGGGCAAGTACAGAGAAGACCACACAGGTCAGACTAGCGTCACAGGAGGATAACACACTACGCATTGAGACCCCTCCAGAGCCCGGGTACGTTCATGAGCGGCGGCACAGAAATAGAAGGCCACAATCCCTCCTAGTAGTGGCGAGCGCTACGCCAGACCCACGTCACCATAACTGATACCTGAGAATACATATAGCTGAAGCTTCCGGCATCTAACTGACCCTACAAGAGGAATGCATATTCAACACAGAGGTTACACCGAATCTCAAGCACACCTATGGGCCATAGTACAGAGCAGAGACCATGAACACTAGAGACCGGTGGGTAATAAAGAATAACAGAGCGGGGAACAGGACATATATTAGCCCACAGTACCATAAGCAAAAACACTAAGTAAAGCCTCACTCACATCACAACCCCCACATTTAATATTATGATAAGACAATATAAGGGACCCCTGCATAAGGACAGAATAAAGGGAGATAATCCTAAGTATCACTATTCCTATAAGATTTTGGTGCAAGGCTGTGAGTGAGAGTCTCAGACTGTCTGGCTTCTCCCCAGTGTAGAGAAGTTGAAAAGCAACTGCACACAGAGGTAGACAGCACCTACACCAACTATAACGCATATCAGAGATTGCAGCATGGCGCAGAAGAAATCTGGCCTCAATGATAAAGGAGCTAAAACTAGGAATATGAATCACTACCTTAAAGGCATTGACCCTCAGATATCAGAAGATAATTCGTCTCAGTCTGACCCTAAACCACCTGACTCTGACTGAATACCCGCAGCTGCCGCTTTGCCCACACAATATGTCACGAAGGATGACTTGAAAACTCTTGTCTAAAGAGGACTTTAGAGAGGTTGTGTCTGTGATCAAAAATTTGTTTGGAGAACTATGGAGGGATGTGGCAGAAGTAACTCAAAGAGTCACAACAGTCGAGAACTCTCAAAGTGCTATGCAAGAGAAGTGAAAAGAAACAACATCCCAGGTACAGCACAACACCAATATGGTCCAAAGCCTGCTGGAGCGAATAGAAGACTTAGACAACCGTGGCAGGTGGAACAACCTGTGCATATGAGGTATTCCAGAGAGCATCAATCCCAACGCCCTGCAAGGGTACCTACAGAACCTCTTTAGGGTGATAAAAGGCACCCCTATGTTGCCCGAAGTTACCATCGAAAAAGCCCATAGATCCTTGCACCCGAAACCATCTGCAAAGGCGCCTCCAAGGGATGTTATCCTTAGACTGTTAAATTACAAAGACAAGGAAGAGATTCTGCGCCACAGCAGAAACAAACATCCGATCCAACATGTGGGCATCACTCTACAACTGTTCTCGGACCTCTGCCCTGCGACCCTCCAAAAATGCAGGGACTTGAGGTTCCTCACCACCACCCTGCAGGACAACAAAATTCAGTACCGCTGGGGTTTCCTGACATGCATTGTTGCTACCAATGGTGGGAAAACCGCATTATACAGGTCAGAGGACCTGGATCCCTTCTGTGCCACCCTGGGTATCACAGCTAATACCTTGGATAACCCGCAGCTCAAAGAGCCGCCACCTAAAGACCCCAAGCAGCAAACTTATACGGACTGATCTATCTTACTAACCTTCTTTTTTACAGGGTACAAGCATGCGGAGACATATGGAAACCTCTTAAACTGAGTAGGACTTGACCACCCAACCCTGCTCAGGTCTGTAACATTTTCGATATCCCAGCTGTTTGTATGTATTGGTTTCTAGTTAGGCACTTAGAACACCCAGATGGTCGATAATAGCTAAAACACCCAGTTCCCCTTGGGCTAGTTGCCTCCCCTGGAACTGACCCACCTAGCAACGGGGATAACAGGTTCAGAAGTATCGGCTCATACCTACACTGTGTGGGGACCCCGGGTTCCCTACCATCCATATGTAGCCCGTGTGGTCAGGAAAAAGGAAGTCAATGAGGCCACATCCGGTCACATGGAGCGCCATGCAGGACCGCCCATGCTGCAGGAAGAAAAACGCGCCAAACTGACAGACTGCGCAGTTTATCAAAATGAATGTAAAACCTGAATGTTCTCACATGTGCCAGAGCCTCATCTCACACATGTCACAGTATAAAAACATAATAAAGCAAATCATGTATAAATCCCCCAGCGATATTAGCTCTTTTGGCCTCTGTGACACTGCTCTTTCCTGGATTCACTCTTATCTTTCTCACAGGTCTTTTTCTGTGTCATTTGCCGGCGACTCCTCCTCTCCAATGCCTCTGTCTGTTGGAGTACCTCAAGGATCTGTTATGGGTCCTCTACTCTTCTCCATTTATACTTTTTCGCTGGGTAAACTTAACAGTTATGGCTTCAAATATCACCTCTATGCTGATGACACCCAGATCTACCTCTTCACCCCTGCTCTTACTCCCTCTGTCCTTTCTCATGTCAGCAACTGCTTATCTGGTATTTCTTCCTGGATGGCCTCTCACCACCTAAAGATTAACATGTCCAAGACTGAGCTCCTTCTTATCCCCCCTCAAGCTCTACGCCGACTTGTGACTTCTCTATCCATGTTGACGGCATCACCATTTCCCCAAGTCCGCTGCCTCGGAGTTACTTGACTCAAATCTATCCTTCACCCCCCATATCCAATCGCTTTCTACATCCTGCCGCAACTATCTACGCAACATTTCCAAGATTCAACCTTTTCTGTGCGCTAACACCACAAAGCAAATAATCCACTCCCTTGTTATTTCCCGACTTGACTACTGCAATAACCTACTTACTGGCCTTCCTCTTTCCCGCCTCTCCCCCCTTCAATCCATCCTAAATGCCTTTGCCAGGCTGATCCACCTTTCCCGTCGCTCTGTATCTGCTGCACCTCTCTGCGAGTCCCTTCATTGGCTCCCCATACACAGCAGAATAAAATTCAAAATTCTTACCCTTGCATACAAAGCGCTCACCAACATTGCTCCCCTCTACTTATCCTCTCTAATCAACAAGTATACTCCAGCCGCCCACTAAGATCCAACAATGACCTGCTCCTTGCAACTGCGACTATCACCTCCTCTCATGCTAGACTGCAGGACTTCTGTCGTGCAGAACCTACCCTCTGGAACACTCTCCCTCTTGCTGTCAGGTTTTGCCCTAATCTTTCTTCCTTTAAATGCTCTCTGAAGACTTTCTGTTCAGAGAAGTCTACCACCCAACTCAATAATATTTATCTTACCTAACAACATTTCCCTCATCTAACTCTGCATAAACATCTTTCTCAATCTTGCAGTCTTCACCTCCTGTTTCTAAACCTCCTACCCTTCTAGATTGTAAGTTCCCATGGGAATAGGGCCCTCGATTCCTCCTGTATGTGTTTGTAAATTTTGTCCTGTCTCTTAGAAGTTTTATATTATTGTTTTATTTAAATGAACTGTATCCATGGACAGCGCTGCGGAATATGATGGCGCTTCATAAATAAAGTATAATAATAATAATATTAACCCTTGATTCCATACAGATAAAGGAGTCACACTGTGACCCTGTCTTCTTACGTTATCATATAATATAAAATGAAACAATCTTACCGGAATTGTCGCCGTAAGACACACAGCCTCTCAAGTTTGACAGTCTTGTAGCATCACAACTGACATGGACTTGAGTGATAGAAGCAGGCAGTGAAACTTGTCAACACTGATTGCTTAGGAGTTGTTAATACGAGTCTGGATGGTTTCGCAGAAAGACTCTCCCTGCATCTCCGGACCCTAACATTCGTCAATGCTCTCACTGAGAGGCTGACAAGGCTACTTAAAACTCCAGTCCCATAACAAAGAGTACTTCCATCCATAAGAGACTTATGAGGACTTAACTGATATATGGATCTCAACTGCAAGAGCGAAATATGTTTTGTGAATGTGCCACTTTATTATCAGGCTATTGGTTCAGCATAGACTGAGGTTGAAATTGTAGAGTTAATTTTCATATAAACCAGAATGCTTTACATTCACTTGAATTATCAGACTGGAATGAATTAAATGAATGCAAATCTAGGCAGGAGCAAAGCTGTGTATCTTCCAAGGTACATAAAACTATGCAGAAATATTATCAGAGAGAGTAATCACTTTAGTAGCAGAGAGCGCAGTGTGGAAAGCCAGTACTGTGGATGTGCTGACAGGCAACTGATACGTGCCGTGAACAAGCTAAGTCTCTGAATATGCTACTTGCTCTTACCGTTAGCTGGACTTGACAGTGTTAGCAGGCGGAGTTAGGAGGAGGAGGTTGTGCTGTGCTGGTGACGTACAGAACCGTACAGAATTAACCCCTTTCAGCTCCGGAATAGGTATCCGCTGATTACCCTGCTTTGCTTGAGTGAACAATGCTCCTGCTTCTACTGCGTGTGATCCTGTGAATGGCAGCACTTCTGAACGGCTAGCGGCGAAACCACTAAAGTTACAGATCTCCCTTTTTAGGTAAGGTTAAGGCAAGAGTAGTTACTTCAGGAACAAATGAAGCCCAGGTAATAAAAACGAACACAGGCTGCTCCCAGGAGTGTGAGGCGCTCTAGAAAGTACAATTGCTTAATATAAAGAAACAGGAACCCAAACTGTAGCAGGTTATTTGTAATCCAAATGCTGTGAAGAAGTACTAGTATTTTAGCAATATTGCCAGCTGGAAAAAGCACAAATGTATTCTCATGAGCTTAGTAACTATACACAATAACTAAGCACTTGTTTGGGGCGTGGTGACGACTTATATACAGGTGGGAGCAGGTAACTGCAGGAGGAGTGGAAAAACATGAAAATACGGAGTGGAATCCTCACAAGACTACTCCGAATCTTCCAACACTTCTCTGCCATCCTCCTGTGACGAAAGGCAAAGAATGACTGGGGGATGAGGGGAGTGGGGGAGGTATTTAAGTCTTTGGCTGGGGTGTCTTTGCCTCCTCCTGGTGGCCAGGTTCTGTATTCGCACAAGTAAGGAATGAAGCCGTGGACTCTATTAAGATGGAAAATGCCATATCAAGTGTTGTTTAGCCCATTTCACTAATGGTTGATTAGAACAAGAACTGGATTTTCAGGAATTCCCCTTCCCATTCAATTACTGGTCACCATATTGTCAAGTGAATAATTATTTTTTAAACACATCAACATAAAAATAATTTTAGAAGGCCGGGCGGAGTCTGGCTGTGCAGGTGAATGGCCGCAACAGAGTAGAGCTCCTGAGCCAAAAGCTAGCCCAAACTATCTAAATACCAGAAATTGGGCGATAAGTATATACAAATAACTCTCCTGAACCAAGGGGGATACAGTGCACACCCGGAACGCACGCCAAAACGGATCGGGCTATGTGACCCGCCATCTACTTGTATGACCGCAGAGGAAGGCCTCAACCCCTCATGTGAGAGTGACTGCCACGTCGGTCCGGTATCACAACAACCGGCAAGTGAGGGCAAGTACAGAGAAGACCACACAGGTCAGACTAGCGTCACAGGAGGATAACACACTACGCATTGAGACCCCTCCAGAGCCCGGGTACGTTCATGAGCGGCGGCACAGAAATAGAAGGCCACAATCCCTCCTAGTAGTGGCGAGCGCTACGCCAGACCCACGTCACCATAACTGATACCTGAGAATACATATAGCTGAAGCTTCCGGCATCTAACTGACCCTACAAGAGGAATGCATATTCAACACAGAGGTTACACCGAATCTCAAGCACACCTATGGGCCATAGTACAGAGCAGAGACCATGAACACTAGAGACCGGTGGGTAATAAAGAATAACAGAGCGGGGAACAGGACATATATTAGCCCACAGTACCATAAGCAAAAACACTAAGTAAAGCCTCACTCACATCACAACCCCCACATTTAATATTATGATAAGACAATATAAGGGACCCCTGCATAAGGACAGAATAAAGGGAGATAATCCTAAGTATCACTATTCCTATAAGATTTTGGTGCAAGGCTGTGAGTGAGAGTCTCAGACTGTCTGGCTTCTCCCCAGTGTAGAGAAGTTGAAAAGCAACTGCACACAGAGGTAGACAGCACCTACACCAACTATAACGCATATCAGAGATTGCAGCATGGCGCAGAAGAAATCTGGCCTCAATGATAAAGGAGCTAAAACTAGGAATATGAATCACTACCTTAAAGGCATTGACCCTCAGATATCAGAAGATAATTCGTCTCAGTCTGACCCTAAACCACCTGACTCTGACTGAATACCCGCAGCTGCCGCTTTGCCCACACAATATGTCACGAAGGATGACTTGAAAACTCTTGTCTAAAGAGGACTTTAGAGAGGTTGTGTCTGTGATCAAAAATTTGTTTGGAGAACTATGGAGGGATGTGGCAGAAGTAACTCAAAGAGTCACAACAGTCGAGAACTCTCAAAGTGCTATGCAAGAGAAGTGAAAAGAAACAACATCCCAGGTACAGCACAACACCAATATGGTCCAAAGCCTGCTGGAGCGAATAGAAGACTTAGACAACCGTGGCAGGTGGAACAACCTGTGCATATGAGGTATTCCAGAGAGCATCAATCCCAACGCCCTGCAAGGGTACCTACAGAACCTCTTTAGGGTGATAAAAGGCACCCCTATGTTGCCCGAAGTTACCATCGAAAAAGCCCATAGATCCTTGCACCCGAAACCATCTGCAAAGGCGCCTCCAAGGGATGTTATCCTTAGACTGTTAAATTACAAAGACAAGGAAGAGATTCTGCGCCACAGCAGAAACAAACATCCGATCCAACATGTGGGCATCACTCTACAACTGTTCTCGGACCTCTGCCCTGCGACCCTCCAAAAATGCAGGGACTTGAGGTTCCTCACCACCACCCTGCAGGACAACAAAATTCAGTACCGCTGGGGTTTCCTGACATGCATTGTTGCTACCAATGGTGGGAAAACCGCATTATACAGGTCAGAGGACCTGGATCCCTTCTGTGCCACCCTGGGTATCACAGCTAATACCTTGGATAACCCGCAGCTCAAAGAGCCGCCACCTAAAGACCCCAAGCAGCAAACTTATACGGACTGATCTATCTTACTAACCTTCTTTTTTACAGGGTACAAGCATGCGGAGACATATGGAAACCTCTTAAACTGAGTAGGACTTGACCACCCAACCCTGCTCAGGTCTGTAACATTTTCGATATCCCAGCTGTTTGTATGTATTGGTTTCTAGTTAGGCACTTAGAACACCCAGATAGTCGATAATAGCTAAAACACCCAGTTCCCCTTGGGCTAGTTGCCTCCCCTGGAACTGACCCACCTAGCAACGGGGATAACAGGTTCAGAAGTATCGGCTCATACCTACACTGTGTGGGGACCCCGGGTTCCCTACCATCCATATGTAGCCCCCTCGGTTCACATTTCATATTGTATTGTAATGGTTTAAAGATTTGTAACATTTTTACTTAATGCATATACAAGTTATGTCAATGTTTTGCCCAATATTAATATATGCAAAAAGGCTAGCTAAAGGCTCAGTCCCTTTAGAGTTTCACTGAAAGAGAATTTTATTTTTGTACAATTTAAACTGTTTTTGGTTATACATATTCAACAAGGTTTGTTTTTGCCCATTTTGAGCACATTCATGCAGGATAATTACCATCTCACCTTGGATTCACGAGTTGTGTATAATTCTTACTAAAAACCTGTTCCTTCCCTAACCTTACCCTACCTTCCTATTTTTATCCCATCCCACACCACCCCACCATTCTTTTTTTTTTTTTTGCGCGATGGCACCCCCAGGCGCTAAGCCCAGAGTGCACTCACTCAAGTTTCTCATGATAAATGTAAAGGGGCTAAACAACCAAGGGAAAAGTTCAATGGTGTCTCGTGAGCTACACAGAGACTTGATTTTTGTGCAAGAAACTTATTTTGAAAAGCACAAAGAACCTAGATAGCATAACCATAAATATCCCACTGCCTTTTTCGCATCGGGTCCGCGCAAACAAAATGGAGTGGGTATGCGCAAACAAAATGGAGTGGGTATACTCCTACACCATAAGGTCCCCTTTCAAACGCAAAGTATTGAAAGGGACAAGGAGGGAAGATACATCATAGTATTGGGACTCTTATTTGGCAGGCCTATAACACTTGTAAATGTATATGCGCAGCACACTTTCTTTAGGGCCCTCTCTGCTAATCTCCTTGAACTCTCTAAGGGAGTCCTGATCTTGGGCAGTGACTTCAACGCGCCACTAATTCCCAGAATGGACATCTCCAATGGAGTTTCTAGTGTCTCACACCACATACTGAAACATATCAATACTACTCTAAAAACACACCTGTTGCATGATATTTGGCGCACTATGCACCCAACGGAGACTGACTTTACCTATTATTCTAGCCCATATAGGAAGTACTTACGTATTGACTACTTCTTCATGGACTCACAAGACATAGCATATGTAACGCGTTGTGACATTTCACACCATGCACCGGTCACGTGCGAAATATTGTGGCCAGACACCCCGGTCGCCCCCTTTATGTGGCGACTAGATGATACGCTACTGAGCAACCCACTTACAGTAGAGGACATAACCTCCACAATAACAGAATTTTTTTATCTCAATCTGACAGAAGACTTAACTCTACCAACTATATGGGAGGCACATAAGAGTGTCATTATGGGACACCTAATTAAACACAGAGCCAGAGTACTGAAACAGGCCAGGGAAAAATATAACCGCATCCTTCATAACATTGCGACCCTAGAGGAGCAACACAAAAAGAATGCTTCGGACAACACTTTAGAAACAACTCTAGGTTGGATTTTAAACAACTATTGCAAAAAGAGAATCAGAGGAAAACTCTGTTGTTGAGATAAATATACTATGAGGGGGGCGAGAAGGCGGGGAAACTGTTGGCAAGAGCACTCCACCGCTCACAATTGAAAAGCCATGTTTACATGGTAAAAGATAAAGACAGTAACACTCACAGAGACAGCCCTAAAATAGCAGAGACTTTCTGCTTATACTATAGCCAGTTATATAACCTTAAATCCTCACTATTAACCCCATCTCCAGGGAAAGCCCCAGAACAGAGTAAAGTACAGGAATATCTTTTCAAAATACAATTACCGACCATGGTGCAAGATACCATAGACTTTGAGTCACCTCTCACGCAGGAGGAAATACAAATTGCGCTTAAAGATCTCCCTAATGGGAAGAGCCCAGGTCCTGACGGATTTGTTGCTAAATATTATAAAACCTTCCTACCTATCTTATTGCCCCAGTTACAAAATGTATTTAACAGTATACCAGACCTGGAAACATTACCTGCTACTATGCTGACTGCTTATATCACTGTATTGCCAAAACCGGGTAAACCGACAGACCACAAAACTACAGACCAATTTCATTGCTCAACACCGACGTTAAAATTCAAGCGAAAAAAATAGCCAACAGAGTTAATACGGTTCTCCCCACATTGATCTCCTCCGACCAGGTCGGATTTGTCCCGGGGAAGGAGGCGAGAGATAACACCTTGAAGGTCCTGCAATTAATTGACTACTCTAAAACAAATGCCATACCATTCGCCCTTCTGTCCACGGAAAAGGCGTTTCATAGGGTAAACTGGCAGTTCCTTAGGAACACTATGGAAAAGATGGGTTTTGTTAAGAGATTCTTGGGGATGGTTTTTGTCCTGTACTCAGCACCCAATGCAAAAGTCAAGGTTAATAACATCCTCTCATCCGCATTTAGGATTTTGAATTGCACCAGGGAGGGGTGCCCACTGTCGCCCTTGCTGTTTGCCATATCTATCGAGGCGCTGGCAAGTAGCATCAGGGCCAACCTCTTGAATATAAAATAGCAATGTATGCTGATGATCTCTTTTTTCTGCTCACTGAAGTGGAGACATCCATCCCAGCCCTGCTGGATGAGTTCACCAGATACGGGGAGGTATCTCATTTTCTCCTTAACCATACTAAGTCAGAGCTGCTGAGCATCACCTTAACCCCCACTACGCAGACCTGGCTTAAAACTCATAGCCCCTTTGTATTGAACCCTAAATTCCTGAAATACCTGCGTATCAATCTTTCTGTCACGGTTTCAGACATATTTGAAGCCAATTACGTGTCCCTTAAAAAAGATATTACCAATGATCTCTCGGCGTGGAAGCACAAAATCATTTCTTGGCCGGGAAGAATTAATGTAATCAAAATGAATGTTCTCCCAAGGGTATTGTACATTTTGCAGACCATACCAATCCCTCTCCCACATTCATTTCTCCCCTCCCTACACAAAAGTTAATTGAAGAATATATCTGGAAAGGCATTAAACCAAGGGTTAATAGGAGAACCATGTACCTCTCCCTAGGGTGAACGGAGGGTTGGGACTCCCAAATCTCCTCCTTTACAGCAAAGCCATATTACTCCAAAGAGTGGCCGAGTGGTGTCACGGTAATGCACAAAAAGATTGGATACAGCTAGAAGCTGATGTCCTCCAAACAAACAATCTCGCCTCCCTTCTGTGCATCAACAAAAAATACAGACCTCCATCTGTAGCTCATTTCCCCCTGACTGACAAATTATTTAATGACTGGGATAAAACTGTTAGAATGGACCCCATATCTCTACTCAAACTCTCCTCTGTCCCCGGTATATGGTAACCCAGGGATTCCAATATAGGCCACACTAACATCTGCCAAAACTAAATTTGCTAATAACCATATAGGGCAATTCACTACATGTGGGAGAATAAAGACCCGAGAGGAACTATTGAATGAGCACCCTGATTTCAAGATACCATGGTTTGTGTACCTAGAAATAGGCCACTTCATCTCCACACACAAGCATAAACAACTCTTTCTCAGAGAACCCACACCTGATCTCTATGATCTATAGGTTCTTAAAGAGTAGGTTTCTTCACCTCTCTTTATTTTGTTATAAACTGTACAAACTACATAGCACCCATATCCCCACTACAGACTAGCTACTTTCAGCTGTAATAAAAGGATTGAAAAGAGTTATTTACATAACACAAGTAGTGCCATTGGTTTCCCCACTTTTCATATTCAAGTAGGAAGCAGATTTGAAGAAGTCTATTCCAGACCTGGAGTGAAATATCCCTTGCTATGCATAAATCCTCAATCACAAGGTGGTATCTTACTCCTCAGCACTTGCATCACATTTACCTGATGTGTTGAGATAGACGCTGGTAAGGTTATGGCGAAAAGGGTTCCCTTTCACACATCTGGTGGGAATGCAAATTCATTAAATCTTTTTGCTCCTTGGTGTTCTATGCTATGCAGATGATACTCACATTCTCTTTCCAAAATTATATCATCACAATCCTTATACACAGAAATATCCATATTCCTTGCAAATCGAAATTAACACTCTTCAAATTACTGACAAATTGTGCTCAGTGCCTAAAACAGAGGTACTGGAAGAAAGCGGATGCGCCTTCTTTTACTGAGTATGTAAACCTGGTTTCTTATACTCTTAGCTTAGAAAAGGTCCATTATAATCTGAAAGAAAAACAAGACTTCTGTTTAGATATGGAGTTTTACTGGAGAAAGTAGCTAAATTTAAATTCGTAGCTTCACCTTGATTTATTAGACTACAAGACGGGAGCGACCAGGTGAGCCCTACTGAGATTACTGCCGTTGATATATTTCCTTTTTCCTGAGTCTGGGGATGCTGCAGCTTTTCTAGCCATCTTGATGTTTCTTGTTTTAATTTAATACGGTAACAGTTTTGAGAATTACAACTGTATTGGGAGGATCATAAAAGCTAGATACCTCAAGATATTCTTGTGAGGTTCCTATACCTAGCCATTTACTTTATTATTTCCTTTATCTTTTTTCACAAGTACTATACAATCCTTCTGTCTCCTTTCATTTGTTTAAGATTATATGTCCAGTTACCTTCAAACCGACAACCACTGATTGCTATGGCATAGTATTTTTTCTAAGAAGACAATTCTGAACTTGATACTGCTTATACAAATTTATTGGACTTCTTTTCTAGAGATATTCTACATATTTTTGTTGTCGCCCTGATTGTATCATTTCTGTATTGTACTTTATTTTTTCCTTTTTTAATATTATTCGTTTGAAAGTCCAGTTCTTCTTTTTTAAGTATATTATCTTTATCACATTTTTTTTAAAATAGGAATTTAGAGTGCATGTATGTATTATGTACAATAAATTAAAAATTACATTTTCATAATTAAGAAATAGCATGCAATTATAACAACTTTCCAGTTTACTTGTATTTTCACATTTTCTTTGCATCGTTGTGTAGAAGAGCGTACTTGGGTAGGCTCATGAGCTGCATTACATTGCTGAATGCTAGCTGGTGATTGGTGGCTGCACATATATATGCCTTTTCTCATTTCCAAAAAAACAAAGCAAATTTGATAAAAGAAGTACATTTTGGTAAATATGAACGCTGTTTAAAATTACATGATCTATCTTAATCATGAAAGACTATTTTTTTACTTAAATGTCCCTTTAAAAAGCAGAAACTTTGCAAGAATTCAAAAGTGTATCCCCAACTGAATACAAATTGCACAGAACTCCAAACAAGCCATTAGATTTAGTTTAAGACTGAAAATGATAATATTAACAACTATCAACATAAATTTATATACAAAGGCATAACATATTAGCTTGTTGATCATTCTTCTGTCTAAAGGATCCTTATAGAATTCTACACATTCAACGTGACAGGATTGCCACAAATGAAATTGATGCTTCAGTCATAGGGCATCTGTTGATTTTGTATTGTAAGGTATCCATCCAATTGACATCAATTAATCAAGGAGTAATAAAAAACAAGAGGTTTGTTGGCTTAGAAGTGGAAAGGACAGGAGTATGATCCCCAATTTCCAGGATCTCTTAAAGAACCATTAAAAACAATATAATTTCATAATCTATAAATTTATAATAGAAAGAAAATGCTAAAGCACTTAGCTTGAATTTCAAATGAGTAGTAGATATCTTTCTGAAAATTTTAAAAGTTAGTTCTATTTTTCAACCCACGGCATCATGTGACAGCCATCAGCCAATGACAAAATGTATACACGTATATTCTGTGAATCTTACTCATGCTCAGCAATAGCTGGATCCTCAAAAAGTGTGCATAAAAAGATTGTGTAGATTTGGATAATGGAAGTAAATTGGACAGTTGTTTAAAAATACATGGTCTATTTGAATCACAAAAGTTTAATGTTGACTTTAGTGTCCCTTTAAACATCTGATAAGGGAATTCAACATAGTGACGTTAAACTCTAAAGGCAATTTCAGAATTTCTAAAAAGATCTAGATGGGTGATAATGAGTTTGCATCTTGAAAACAGTGACTGTCACATTACTTTTAATAGTGTTATACATTTGCAAGAGCACTAGATGGCAGCAGTGTTGTTGCCATACAGTGCCCTAGAGAAGTGCACACTACCTACCTAGGTATGCTTTTTTAACAAAGAATACCATACAAACAAATGAAATATGATATGAGAAGTAAATTGGATTTTTTTTTTTCATATTGTATTGGTTTGAATTACAGAAGAACACATTTTTGTTTCATGTCCCCTAATGGGTTAAAGGTATCATGTTCCTCCAAATCAGGGAGTAAGATACGAGCAACAATCGTATGTCAAGCTTACATTAAAAATGCCTTTAGGATTTTGAGAAGTATTACAGAAATCAGCATCAATTATTATATACAGTATTTAAAACTATATCATAAATGGTCTATTTTGAATAATTTTTGGCCAAAAAAACTTTCCGTTTTTGCAAATCCAGAGTGGTCTAGAATGATGTTGCATGAAAATTCTTGAAAATGTATACATCCTTTGTGGTGGATAATCATGAGACCCATGTAAACAAGCTTCTACACTCATCAAAGTAATAACTGAGGAATAGGTCTGACTATTTACAGCAAACCATTGAGAAGAAGACCATGATCTGGCACAGGCAAGGCACAATCTTTGAACACATATTGCTGATTTACTACATTTAGGTCTGTTAGCTAACCTAAGAAGGAGTGTTGTACTACTTTGCAACAGTCAATACTTATTCAGGAGTCATCAAAGCACATCCTATCGAGTTTATGACTGCATTATGGCTTTGAAGCCATTGGTACCCTAAAATAATAGTACGCAAATGAAGCTTGTATTATACCATATTCTAAAATTTTGTTATGGAAAAGTTCTGTTATTAATGCAATAATTTTAGAATAGGTAGTGCCTGTTTCAATAGGACTATTATCAATTGCTTCGACAAAAAGGAAATTTATGCTTACCTGATAAATTGATTTCTTCTACGATACGATGAGTCCACGGATTTCATCCTTACTTGTGGGATATTATCCTCCTGCTAACAGAGATGGCAAAGAGCACCACAGTAGAGCTGTAAATATAGCTCCTCCCTTCCCTCCACCCCGAGTCATTCGCCCGAAGGTTTAGGAATAGAAAGGAAAAGCTAAAAGGTGCAGAGGTGACTGAAGTTGTAAAAATAAAATATAATCTGTCTTAAAATGACAGGGAGGGCCGTGGACTTGTAGTATCGTGGAAGAAATCAATTTATCAGGTAAGCATAAATTTCCTTTTCTTCTACAAGATACGACGAGTCCACGGATTTCATCCTTACTTGTGGGATACAATACCAAAGCTACAGGACACGGATGAAAGGGAGGGACAAGACAGAGAATTAAACGGAAGGCACCACTGCTTGAAGAACTTTTCTCCCAAAAACAGCCTCAGAAGAAGCAAAAGTATCAAATTTGGAAAAAGCATCGTTTTTAAAGGCCCATGCGGAAGCCACAGCCCTAGTAGAATGAGCCGTAATTCTTTCAGGAGGCTGCTGTCCAGCAGTCTCATATGCCAGGCGGATGATACTCCTCAGCCAAAAAGAAAGAGGTAGCCGTAGCTTTCTGACCCCTACGCTTTCCAGAATAAACAATGAATAATGAAGATGATTGACGGAAATCCTTAGTCGCCTGTAAGTAAAACTTCAGGGCACGAACCACGTCCAGGTTATGTAACAGACGCTCCTTCTTAGAAGAAGAATCAGGACACAAGGAAGGAACAACAATTTCCTGATTAATATTCTTATTTGAAACAACCTTAGGAAGAAATCCAGGTTTGGTACATAAAACCACCTTATCAGAATGAAATATAAGATAAGGCGAATCACATTGTAGCGCTGAAAGCTCAGAAACTCTTCGAGCAGAAGAAATAGCAACTAAAAACAGAACTTTCCAAGATAACAATTTAATATCTATGGAATGCATGGGTTCAAACGGAACCCCTTGAAGAACTTGAAGAACTAAATTCAAACTCCAGGGAGGAGTAATTGGTCTAAATACAGGCTTACTTCTAGTTAGAGCCTGACAAAAAGACTGAACATCTGGCACATCTGCCAAACGTTTGTGAAGCAAAATTGACAAAGCAGAAATTTGTCCCTTTAAAGAACTTGCTAATAACCCTTTCTCCAATCCTTCTTGGAGAAAAGACAGAGTCCTGGGAATCCTAACTTTACTCCATGAGTAACCCTTGGATTCACACCAATAAAGATATTTACGCCATATCTTATGATAGATTTTTCTAGTGACAGGCTTTCAAGCCTGTATCAAAGTATCGATGACCGAATTAGAGAATCCTTGCTTAGATAAAATCAAGCGTTCAATCTCCAAGCAGTCAGTTGCAGAGAAATTAGATTTGGATGTTGGAAAGGACCTTGAATGAGAAGGTCCTGTCTCAAAGGAAGTTTCCACGGTGACAGAGAGGGCATGTCCACTAAATCCGCATACCAAGTCCTGCGTGGCCACGCAGGCGCTATCAGGATTACTGAAGCTCTCTCCTGTTTGATTCAAGCAATCAAGCGTGGAAGGAGAGGAAACGGTGGAAACACATAAGCTAGGCTGAACGACCAAGGCACTGCCAAGGCATCTATCAGTTCGGCCTGGGGATCCCTCGACCTGGATCCGTAACGTGGAAGCTTGGCATTCTGACGAGATGCCATCAGATCCAGTTCCGGTCTGCCCCATTGGCGAATCAATGAAGCAAACACCTCCGGATGGAGTTCCCACTCACCCGGATGAAAAGTCTGACGACTTAGAAAATCCGCTTCCCAGTTTTCTACTCCTGGGATGTAGATTGCCGACAGATAATAAGAGTGGGCCTCTGCCCATCGGATTATCTTGGATACTTCTATCATCGCTAAGGAACTCCTTGTTCCCCCCTGATTGATATATGCCACAGTCGTGATGTTGTCCGACTGGAATCTGATGAATTTGGCCGAAGCCAACAGAGGCCATGCCTGAAGCACATTGAATATTGCTCTCAGTTCCAGAATATTGATTGGAAGTAGAGACTCCACCTGAGTCCAAACACCCTGAGCCTTCAGGGAATTAAAGACTGCCCCCCAGCCCAGAAGACTGGCATCCGTTGTCACTATCACCCACGAGGGTCTGCGGAAACACTTCCCCTGGGACAGATGATCCAGCGACAACCACCAAAGAAGAGTCTCTCTGGTCTCTTGATCCAGATTTATCTGAGGAGATAAATTCGCATAGTCCCCATTCCACTGTCCGAGCATGCACAGCTGCAGTGGTCTGAGATGAAAGCGGGCAAACGGAACGATGTCCATTGCCGCTACCATTAATCCAATGACCTCCATACACTGAGCCACTGATGGCCGAGGAATGGACTGAAGTGTTGTTTTTCTGACCTCCGTTAGAAATATTTTCATGTCTACCGAGTCTATCAGAGTCCCCAAAAAGGGAACCATTGTCCTTGGAACTAGTGAACTTTTTTCTATGTTCACCTTCCAACCGTGAGTTCTCAGGAAAGACAATACTATGTCCGTGTGAGATTTTGTCAAATGATAAGTTGACGCCTGAATCAGAATATCATCCAGATAAGGCGCCACTGCTATGCCCCGCGGTCTGAGAACCGCTAGAAGAGACCCTAGAACCTTTGTGAAGATTCTGGGTGCTGTGGCCAACCCGAAGGGAAGAGCCACGAACTGATAATGTTTGTTCAGGAAGGCAAACCTTAGGAACTGATGATGATCCTTGTGAATAGGGATATGAAGGTATGCATCCTTCAAGTCCACGGTAGTCATATATTGACCCTCCTGGATCATTGGTAAGATTGTTCGTATAGTCTCCATCTTGAATGATGGAACTCTGAGAAACTTGTTTAGACACTTGAGATCTAAAATGGGTCTGAAAGTTCCCTCTTTTTTGGGAACCACGAAAAGATTTGAGAAAAACCCCTGCCCCTGTTCCAATTTTGGAACGGGACAAATTACTCCCATGGTAGAGAGGTCTTTTACACAGCGTAAGAACCCCTCTCTTTTTATCTGGTCTACAGATAATCATGAAAGATGAAATCTCCCTCTTGGGAGAAAATCCTTGAATTCCAGTTGATACCGTGGGTCACGATTTCCAGTGCCCAAGGATCCTGAACGTCTCTTGCCCAAGCCTGAGCAAAGAAAGAAAGTCTGCCCCCTACTAGATCCGGTCCCGGATTGGGGGCCGCCCCTTCATGCTGTCTTTGTAGCAGCAGAGGCCTTCTTGGATTGTTTACCTTTCTCCAAACTGACTTGGATTGAACAAAATTCCCTTCCTGCTATGTAGAGGAAGAAGAAACAGAGGGTCCTCCTTTAAAGTTTCAAAAGGAACGAAAATTATTTTGTTTACCCCTCATCTTAACTGACTTATCCTGAGGAAGGGCATGGCCTTTACCTCCAGTAATGTCAGAAATAATTTCCTTCAATTCAGGCCCGAATAGGGTCTTACCCTTAAAAGGAATAGCTGAAAGCTTAGATTTTGATGACACATCAGCAGACCAAGATTTGAGCCATAACGCTCTACACGCTAAAATGGCAACTCCTGCATGTTTTGCCGCTAATTTAGCAATTTGAAAAGCGGCATCAGTAATAAAAGAATTAGCTAGCTAATTCTATCCAAAATGTCATCTAATGGAGTCTCAAACTTTAGAGACTCTTCTAGAGCATCAAACCAAAACAATGTAAGCCGTAGGTTGTAAAAGAAAACCCTGATGAATAAATAATTTCTAACTTACTATCCATAGGGTCTTTAAAAGCACAACTGTCTTCAATAGGTATAGTTTTACGCTTAGCCAGGGTAGATATAGCTCCCTCCACCTTAGGGACCGATTGCCAAGAGTCCCGAATGGTGTCTGATATGGGAAACATTTTCTTAAAATTAGGAGGGGGAGAGAACGGTATGCCTGGTCTATCCCATTCCTTTTTTACAATTTCCGAAATTCTTTTAGGAACCGGAAAAACATTAGTGTAAGTAGGTACCTCTAAATATTTGTCCATCTTACACAATTTCTCTGGTGGTATCACAATAGGGTCACAATCATCTAGAGTCGCTAAAACCTCCCGAAGTTACTGGGGGAGGTGTTCAAGCTTAAATTTAAAGGACATCACGTCCAAATCTGTCTGAGTTAACACATTTCCTAGGTCTGAAAGTTCTCCCTCAGACAGCAATTCCCTGACCCCCAACTCAGAACACTGTGAGGGTACATCGGAAATAGCCAATAAAGCATCAGAGGATTCAGTATTCACATTAATACCTGACCTACTGCGTTTACCCTGTAACACTGGTAATTTAGATAATACCTCTGTAAGGGTAGTTGACATAACTGCAGCCATCTCCTGTAGAGTAAAAGAATTAGAAGCACAAGAGGTACTTGGCGTCGCTTGTGTGGGCGTTAAGGGTTGTGCACTTGGGGAGAATTGGATGGCCTTTCCTGGTTCTCTTCAGATTGAGAATCATCCTTAGGCACACTTTCTTTACCTAAAATATGCTTTTTACAATGTAAGGCCCTTTCAGTACAAGAGGTACACAATGTAAGAGGGGGTTCCACAATGGCTTCTAAGCACATAGAACAATGAGATTCCTCAATGTCAGACATGTTGAACAGACTAGTAATAACCACAATAGTTGTTAAACACTTTATTTAATGATTTAAACAATTTTTTGAGAAACGTGTACTGCGCCTTTAAGATATAAAAAAGCGCACACATTTTCCAAAACTGCTTCAAAACGTTAATTTACTCTTAGAAATTAACTACACCTAATCAATGGCTCCAAAAATTATTGCACCCCAAGAGTAAGGGGAGAAATTAACTTCTGAAAGGTATTTATAGTCACAAATATGTTCGATTTGACAAAAATAACCCCTGCACCTCGCCACAGCTCTGCTCTGGAGCCTACCTGCCCCCAGGGTACTGCAAAATGACTCTACAACGATCCGGTTAACAGAAAACCAGTCTAGGCTCAACCAGAGCTAATGCCTGCTGCCTTCTCAGCCAGAGTAAAGTGCGCGTCTGAGCGCGCGAAAATAAGCCCCGCCCATCATGGACGATGATCGCATAGGACTGCACAACCGCATGGAGAAGCGGTTTAGACAATAAAGCCATGTGGAACTGTTTCACCCCTAAGCACACATAACATACAGCCATACTGCTTATTTGAAATAAAAAAATGTTAAGCTGTCTCCCAGTGTCCCTTTATAATGCTTGATAAATGCTTAGCCCAATATGTCAATAAAAGAAAATAAGCACAGGTTTCTCAGTAATACCCTTTGTTTTACAGGTCTACTGCTTACCCCTTCCCTTGCAGGGAAATAAATGTCAGCCAGTTCTAATATACCAAGTCTCCTCAGAAATAAAGGGCTGCACATACCTCAATGCTGCTTGTAGCATGAAAACGTTCTCCACACTGAAGATGTCTCTTGTATTACCTTCAGAAGCTCTGTGGGAACCAACATGGATCTTAGTTACATCTGCTAAGATCATCAACCTCAGGGCAGAAATCTTCTTCCATATCTCCCTGAGGAAAATAGTACTCACCGGTACCATTTAAAAATAAAAAACTTCTTGATTGAAGAAACTAAAACTAACACCTCACTTTACCTCTTCCTATTACTAACACAGGCAAAGAGAATGACTGGGGGTGGAGGGAAGGGAGGAGCTATATATACACAGCTCTGCTGTGGTGCTCTTTGCCACTTCCTGTTAGCAGGAGGATAATATCCCAAAAGTAAGGATGAAATCCGTGGACTCGTCGTATTGTGTAGAAGAAATTATAGTTTTAGGGGCCCAATTATCAAGATGCTTAAGGAATCTTTGTTATACAGCAAACTGATAGTTAAGAAGCTTTGGTTGTAAGACCACTCGCTACCTCTTAACATCTCAGAGTTGGCAGAGTTAAAATATCCCAGTCTAATTCGTCAGGGACAGCTTTTTCCAATTCTGCAAGATCCATGTTTTTGGCCTAGGACAAATATGATGATTCTATTTATGACAGACGGAAACCCAAGCAAGGTAGAGAGGTGACATTATAAAATAAAATTGTTATTATGTTACACAATATGTATTGAGAATTTGTAAAACAGGCAGTAACAGTAACTATATAAATATTATTAACACTTGAAAACAAGGGCAGGTCAGAGAAAGCTAGAGATTATATTGGAAATACAAATGAGGAAGCAGCACCACCAAATCTCTCTACAAGCAGGTTTATTCAGCTTGTGAAGAAGACAGACCAATAATTTTCATACAACGTTTCGGACACAGTCCTTAGTCATGTATGGCTTAAACTAACAAGGAACAAACCTTAAATACTAAACAAGCCCCACCCACAATTACCTGGTCAATACAGGTTAACCCCTTACACCATTTCAAAAACTTATATAATGAAGACACATATACAGGTGTGTTATAATGAAGACACAATAGCCTAATATATACAATGGAACACTGGAATGCATTTTTATACATAAGAGGTAAAAAGCAGAAAAATCCCAGATCAATCTGAAAAACAGAAAAGAAAAAAATAATTAAGATAAACTAAAGGCAAATAGACAAGTCAAAGTCCCTATTCATTCCATTTGGAAACAATGTGTCCAATTTATTGATCCAAAACACCTCTCTACTTTTAAGGATCTTAACCCTATTGCCACCCCTCCTAGAAATTGGAATATGTTCAAGGACCTGGAATCTAAATTGATTAAGATTATGCCCTGCAGATAAAAAATGGTTCGTTACTGGTGCATCTATTTTTTTTAGTGCTAATGTTGCTTTTATGTTGGATGCATAGATTGTTTCCAAAATGCAATGAATAGGGACTTTGACCTGTCTATTTGCCTTTAGTTTATCTTAATTGTTTAATCATTTTTTTCTTTTCTGTTTTTCAGATTGATCTGGGATTTTTCTGCTTTTTACCTCTTATGTATAAAAATACATTCCTGTGTTCCATTGTATATATTAGGCTATTGTGTCTTCATTATAACACACCTGTATATGTGTCTTCATTATAGCACACCTGTGTATGTAAGTTTTTGAAATGGTGTAAGGGGTTAACCTGTATTGATCAGGTGATTGTGGGTGGGGCTTGTTTAGTATTTAAGATTTGTTCCATGTTAGTTAAGCCATACATGACTAAGGACTGTGTCCAAAACGTTGTATGAAAATTATTGGTCTGGCTACTTCACAAGCTGAATAAACCTGCATGTAGAGAGATTTGGTGGTGTTGCTTCCACATTTGTATTTCTAATTATTATGGTTTTCGCAGGTCCCTTTGTGCGAGCACACCATTCAATATTCCCTACGTGCCGGATATTTGAGAGATTATATTGGGCTATTTTCAAACAAAGGGAAAATCAGGGTATCCAGAGGGCAAGGCCAGAGAGGAACCAGTGCCCAGACAGAGTGAAGGCCAGAGTAGGTATACTAAGTTGAGGAAGAATACAAAAGGGTTTAGAGCCCCATGAAATAAGATGACATGTTATAGGCAAATGAGCATAATCAGCATGAAAAAAAGGCTCCAAACTAATTTTATTAGTAGTGTTTTGGCAGACTTTTCAGCCATGGACAGCAATTAGACAGGTATTAAAGCACCCTCTCACTGGCCCAGATTTAGTTACAGCTTGGACCCTTTTCAGCACTCTGTCAATCTAGTCCAGTTTTTCTGTTCTCTGTGCTGAACTGTGCTCTTAGCAATCTGCAACAATTTGCTAAAGCCTTGCAGTACATTTTGTTCCAGCTACATAGTCTTTCAATTAATGAGGTTAAATTATATAACAAGGATCCTTGTTTCCAGACTTTCTGGACTGAGCTTTTATAAGCTTTTATAACCAGATTGTTATAAACTTGAAGAACTTCTTGTTCCACCTACTTTATTTGCTATTTACTCAACTTATAAAATCTGATTGCTGCTTTCCAGAATCATTATACCATGAACCACTATTATCCAGTCTCAAGTTGCTATACCTTAATTTGCTTGCTGTATCTACTGTTGGGAACTATATTTGGAATTAGCCTTTTTTATTATTTAATTAGTGGGTTCCATAACAAGACTATAAAAGATAACTGGCTGTTTGAAGGGATTTCAAACAGATATGAAAACCTCATGCAATGCCAAATGAAACACTTAGCATAGATATTCTAATAGATGGAAATAGACCCCTAACAGAGAAACACATTGCTACCTTTGAGGCCACAAATGTCCCTCAGACAATAGTCCTTAGGCAAGTAAAAAAACTTACAAGGAAATCATTTATTATATTAATATTTATAGTTTAGAAAAAAAAGAGGTGGGGATAGGTGATAGGTTATTAACCTTGAAGTATATTAAGGCATTTAATAAAGCAAGCAATAGTGATACCAGAAGAAACAGACACACAAACAGACGCAGGAATAGACATTGGACACAGGTCATTACAGTTTGATGAGCACTGTGATTTGAATAGTTTAGAAAATCTACTACACGAAGGGGCGTCTAGAGATATTAATGAAAGGGACTATACACAAACACAACCTTTTTTTAAAAGACCATCCACATTTTACTCGATACAGGACAGAGGTAATATCCTCATGACATTTCAAAGCAGAATAGAAGGGGACCTGACCGAACTGTCCAAGCAAGGGAAGGACAGAAAATAATCTTAGTTGAAAAGAAAGACAGGCACTCAACAGCCTCCATCTTAACCAAGAGATAACCATCAGGGCAGCAGATAAGGGAGGCTATGTTATGGTAATGGACCAGGCTTGGTTCATAAGAGAGGCCATGAGGCAATTAGAGGATTCTATACAATATTTGGTACTAAGAGGTGATCCAACAAGGTCCTTCAAAACAGAAATCAGTCATCTTATAGATGAAGGGGAAGAGCTAGGGATTTTTAACTCTGAAACAGCTAAAATACCTATGGGTGGATCACCCAGTAGTGCCAATATTTAACCACTTGCCGAAAGTGCATAAAACACTTGTAAATGTGACCAGGACACCTATTGTAAGTGGGATTGGTTCACTCACTGAACCCATGTCAAAATGGTTGGATGAGGTAGTACGACCCCTAGTGGGGAGCTTATATTCTTATCTCAGAGACACTAAAGAATTATTGAGCCTTTTGACAGATATAAGATGGGAGAGAGACTACTGATGGCTTACTGTCGATATACAGGTTTTGTATTCTTCCATTAGACATGACCTGGGCTTAGAGGCCTTTGAATTTATTCTGAGCAGATTTCAGGGTGGAGTCGTCAACACTGTAAATTTATTGTGAGAGTGACGCAGTTTTTACCAACTCACAATTATTTCTCATTTCAGGGTAATCTCCAGAGATGTGGGACAGCAATGGGGGCCATATTTGCGCCCTCATACGCCAACCTATTTATGGGTTGGTGGAAGCTAGCCCACATTTTTGGAGATAGAAACCCCTTTCAGAGGAATATTGCCTTCTACAGGAGATATATTGAGGATATGATACTAATTTGGAAGGGAGACAGGGAGACTGTGAAAGCTTTCGTTGATCAATTGAATGACAATGACCTTGGAATTAGATTTACTCATGAAATTTCATCCGACAAAATCGACTATCTGGATTTGAGACTGACAGGTTTAGACACAGGAACTATCAAAATGAAAGTATTCAGGAAACCTATATCTGGCAATTCGCTACTGCATGCAAAAAGTTGTTACCCTAAAAGGGACTTTGGTGCAGTAACGAAGGGGCAATTTATAAGTGTCAGGAGAAACTGCTACAATCTAGAGGATTACAAAACACACTCAGAGTGTTTGACTAAGCATTTAACCTTCAGGGAATATGACACCAGAATGGTAAATAATATGAGAGAACAGGTGATGAGAGTAGAAAGGAAAGGAATGAGCTTCTAAGAGAGCTTCTAATTAGAGGTTTGTGACTAATCATAGCCAACAGAATCATTAGAAGGCATCATCCCCTGCTTTCAGCAGATGATGACCTAGTAAACACCATCTCTAAGGGGTGTAGATTCTCAAGCAGAAAAGCCAAAACTATAGGAAATGCAGTTTCTCTTACTGAACTCCCGGTTGACTTTCAAAGTGGTATATCGGTGCAACAACCGCACATGCAAAGCATGCGAGTTTCTAACACCGGGGAATGAATTTAAAAGTGAAGCGACCTGTATGACAATTGAAAACAAGGAGGTCTTGAACTGTAGATCTACTAATGTAATTTATTTGCTGAAATGTACCCAATGACAGGTACAATATACTGGCTTGACTACACGTGAAGTAAGAACGAGGATACGTGAACACATGACAAATATAAAAGGTAGGCAAGCTTACAACACCTTTAGTTCAACATTTTAAAATGAAACACCTTAGCTTCCCGGTCATTACAATTTTAACCCATCACTTAGGACTTTTAAGCTTTTTAAGAATGAGTCCGGATAGGCAAGTCATACAGCTATGACTACGGCCATTAGCCAAAATGCGTCAGCTGACAAGTGACGCTGCCAGCACCATCCGGGTGCTTTAGGATCAGTGGATGTTCTTGTGATCGTTTGGAAATGCTGTTTAGCGTAATTTTTAAATGCAGACCAAATAAAGGATTTTTAACTTTAACAAGAAGAAAGGGTCAAAATGAAAGTTTTGAAGTATCAAGTATCAAGTTCAGTAATAATTTGTGTACCCACTTTAAGTTTAGGCAGTTTAAATGGGTATATTGATGTATCTTTCTGTATTATATGATTCTCATTTGTTTCTTGCAGTGGGGGAGGTAAAGGTTCAGAGCCCTTCCCCTCTTAGATAAAAGCGCCATGGTAGTCACACAGGCAATAACTACTAGAAGCATGATCAACACATGTTGAGGGACACATAAGGTCTTCTCAATACCCCATATATGTAGTCCAGAAAAATAGGTCACCACCATTCCCCATAGTGATCACATTAATCCTGGAGGGTGTATGACCATTCAGTTATTATCAAGGAAATATAATTTGCTTCTATAAGTGATGCAGGTGGGGAAAAGGGGCTCTATTGCTGTACCCTATACCTCACCAACATTATCCTTTCGGTTAGTACGGTTTTAAGCAATCACCTTCATCTTAACGGGACATGGAACTCAAAATATTTATTTCATGATTCAGATAGAACATACGATTTTAAACAAGTTTCCAATGTACTTCTATTATAAAATGTAATTTGTTTTCTTTGTATCCTTTGTTAAATTAGCAGAAATGCACAACTTCGAGCTAGTTGAACACATCTGGTGAGCAAGTAACAAGAGGCATATATGTGCAGTCACCAATCAGCAGCAAGCTCCCAGAAGTGCATTGATTCTCCTTAGTTTCCCTAGGTATGCATTTTTACAAAGGATACCAAGAGAACAAAGCAAATTAGACAATTGAAGTAAATTGGAATGCTGTTTAAAATTGTATGCACTGTCTGAATCCTGAACATTTAATTTTGACTTTACTTTAAAGGGACAAAAGGGGTATGCAACATCACTATGTCTTTCAAATGGGGGAAAACAGAATTAATACGTACCTATGCATTTATTTCCTTTGGGCTGATGAGAGTCCATAGCTTAATAACATCTGGGATATATCCCATCCTATCAGGAGGAGGTCAAGAACACTCAGACATCTTTAGTCCCTTCCATTTCCTCTCCCTCTCCAGTTTACATATAGTCGAGCAGAGGAGACAGAAAAAGAGGTAGGAAGAAAGACAGAAAGCAGGGTTATGAGGTGCAAATGAAGACAGTCAACCATATACAAAAATAGGTTGGGGGATATGGACTCTCATCAGTCCGAAGGAAAATAAATGTATCTCTAAGTATAAATTCTGATTTCCTTCTTAGCTGATGAGAGCCCATAGCTTCATAACATGTGGAATACAATACCCAAGCTGAAAGTCCATGTGAAGGGTGGTTGGTACAAAAAGTAGGCAGTTCCTATTTGCCAGACACTGTGGCCTTAAGGAATTTCCTGCCAAAAGCTGCACAAGAAGCATAAATGTCAAAAAGATAACATTTGGAAAAAGTGTGAAGGGAAGACCAAGTTGCCATCTTGCAAATCTTTTCCAAGGAGGCATCATCCTTATAAGCCCAGGAAGTAGATACTGATCTCGTAGAATGAGCAGTTATTCGTTTTGGTGGCGGTTTTACCGCAACCAAGTAAGCTTTACAAATAATCTGCTTGAGCAAGGATGCCAGAGCTACCGCCGTAGCTTTCTGACCCTTCCAAGGACCAGAGTAGTGGAAAAATAAACTTGAAGTTTGTCTAAAGTCTTAAGTAGCCTGAAGGCTTTGGACATAAAGAAGAAACAACTATTTCCTGATGATAACACCTTCTGAAGAGAAAATCATATTTGGTCCACAGGACCACCTTATCTTGGTGAAAAGTCAGAAATTGAGGATCACAAGATAGAGCTGATATTTTATAAACCCTTCTAGCTGAAGAAATAGCTAGAAGAAAAAGAACCTTCCAGGACAACCATTTAAGGTCTAAAATAAGCATAGGTTCAAAAGCAGAACCTTGCAACACAGATTAAATTCAAGTTCCAAGGATGAGAAATTGGTCTAACAACAGGTTGAATTCTCACCCGGACCTGAACAAAAGTTTGAACATATGGCAACTTAGACAACTTTTTGTGAATCAAAACCGTTAACACAGATATGTGACCCTTTAGAAAACTAGTCGATAGTCCCTTATCTAGTCCTTCCTGAAGGAACTGAAGAATTCTGGGGATTCTAAAAAGATTTCGAGAAGAACACCAATGAAAGTAAGCTTTCCAAATCTTATAATAAATTAACTGTGTGACAGGCTTTCAAGCTTACAGTAGAGTAGAGATAACAGAGTCTGAGAAACCTATGTTTTTGAATACTAGGCGTTCAACCTCCACACCGTCAAATTCAGAGATTTGAGATCCAGATGATACAAGGGTCCTTAAGATAGCAGCTCTTTCCTTGTACCTGTTGAGAATTTGGAACAGGCTGGATCACTACCATGTCCTCTAAGTCTTGAGCACATTGAGCAAAGGCAGCCGCCTTTACAGGATGCTTTACCGAATGTGAGAAAGATTAAACTGGTCCAAGGGAGGTCTGGTGCGAAAGCCTATGCGATAACCCTGGCAATATGATATTGAGAAGAGCTTCTTGACACTGGGCAGTCCCTTTATGCAGATTTCTGATTAGAATTTGGTCTGTTTGTTCTTATAACAAGAAGATCCTGGCTTTCAGGAAGGCTTGGAGGATTCAGACTTCTGTTTTGAAGGGGATATTTGATGTCTAGGGGAGCGAAAAGGAATGAAAACAATTTGTTTGTTTTTACTTCCCCTTAGACTTCTTGTCCTGAGGTAGAAAATCTCCCTTTCCCCGAGTGACAGTTTTGATAACCGAATCCAATTCTGATCCATAAGCATCTTCCCTTTAAAAGGGATCGATAATAGCCTATTCTTAGAGACCATATCAGCTGACCAAGATTTAAGCCCTAGAGCTCTCCTTAATAAAACAGAAATGGACAAATTCTTGCCATCAGTTTAATGATGTTAAAAACTGCATCACATTTGAAGTCATTAGCCATCTTAAGAACTTTAATGCAGTTGTGAATATCCTCAGAATATTGGTCAGAACCATCTGGGAAAGAGAATCACACCAGAAGGTTGCCGCAGCAGCTAAACAGGTGATCACTACTACACGTTTAAACTGAAGAGCTGATTGGGTTAATAATGTCCTAAGCAAAGATTCAGACAAAGAACTATCCTCCATAGGAACAGTAGTGAGTCTAGCTAAAGAGGAAATAGCTCCATCAACCGTAGAGACTACTTCCCAGGCTGATAATTTTTAGAAAGTGTATACATTATTTTAAACCTGTTAGGTGCAAAAGAAATGCCTTGTTTCTTCCATTCTTTGGCTACATATTCTGTAACCAACTCAGGTGCCTCAATGCCTTATGCACTTTGGGTAGGAGCTTTAAAGACCTGATTCAACTTAAGTGGATATGGTCCCCTTTAAATCTAAACACGGAATCAGTCTCTGACTCAGTTGATGGTTCAGGTTCCTCAGAGGAGATTTCACCCTCAGAAAGAGACTCAGCCGAGACAGAGCTTTCTAATCTAGGTGGTAACTGAGCCTGGGGTATAGGACCCTGCATTTTACAGGTGGTGGGAGGAAAATCTCCTGATTTTCGATTACGCTTACTTGGTTTGGGGATAGCAGCTAAAAGCTTGTCATAGTCTTTTGAGGATGTGTTTAAAACTCTGGATAAAAATCTGTGGAATTCCCTTGAGCCACATAAATAGGCATGAGCACTAAATGTCTGCCAGGTACCATACTGACAGGATAATGGGTTGTGAACTGGAGATGTGAGACACAATTAGCACACAACTGGTTAATTGGGTCCCCTTGAACAGTTTTGCATAATAAGCAGAGATAATGGACTGCAGTATGCTCCCGAGGGGTCTCTTTCAATGAGTTAGTTATATTAGATGGGGTACAGACATGACTCCAAAATGATAAGCCAAACTGATAGTAAATGGAAATAAAGATATAAGTGTATTTACCAAAAATACAACAAACAGCCTATATGTACACCTCAGATAACCAGAAAATCAGAATAAAATCCAAATAGTTTGCCTTCAGAAAAACGTTACCCACCCACCTCCTCAGCAGCTCTTATGAGGGTACTCACCCACCTCCTGGTCAAAGAAATTAATAAAACTTGGCCCAGATAGCTTGAAATGCCTGCCAACTATCCCTGAGCAAATATCAGTCAGTCACTGATCCAATGTGGAAGAAACAAAAGGTCATCAAACAGGGGCGGATCTTAACTCTGGAACTACATGCAAGATAAAGCCTGTGAATAAAAACACAAAAAACACACTTTGAGAAAAAGTGTAAAAAATATTCCTCTTTGATTCCCCCACTTGTCTCCCACCCTAACCGCATCTACAAACAGCTGAACTGCTAACTGCATAAGATGCTTTACTATTTTCTGAGGAAAATGAGAAATCCCAGGCCAAAAACATACTGAGAACTGCTAAGGGGTAATAGGGTAATGAAATAAGAGGAATTTTTTACTGAATTCTGGAAATTCTGGTGTTAAACACATAGGTAAAGCGCTACGTATAAAGGCTGTGAACCCCCAACTATTTAGTACCTATAAAAGGAGAGTACTAGGTATAGTTCCAGGGCTGTGTTTAGTGTCTGAGTCACTTACCTGGACTGCAGAACCCCTCCACTGTATCTTACCAGCTTGCTGAGACCTTTCTCCCTCACAGAATGCTGATCCAGTAGAGAGCCCATTCAATACAAGTAAATATATTGCAGAGGATACATGCAGATATGCATGTAACCACTCAGGTGGAGGCTAAGGGACGGGGTCCCCCTGACGCCTGAGGGCAATTATGGTAGAGAGATTTACCCATTAGGGTACTTACTTGCCATAACGGAGGTATTCCTTGACCCCTGCTTCACTCAGAATCTTGGAGCAATTATCCTGAAGTCCTGCCTGAGCAAAGATGGAAAAGGGGTACTGGGTCTCTAGTCAGGTCTAAGCTCCCAATAAATCATTAGATAGAAAATAATAAAATATTGCTTCCAGAGCACCTCTCTCAAGAAGAACAAACTGAGTGTAGAGATGAGGTGGGAGGGATTAAAGCTCTTGTGAGGGTTCTTGACCTCCTCCTAGTGGCAGGAAATACATTCCACATGTTATGGACCTATGGACTCTCATCATCTTACAAAAGAAAACAGCTTGCATCTGCTCTCTGTTTTCAATTATTAAAAGTTCCTACATTTTATCAAGGATAAATCAAGGATAAATCAAGGATAAATCTAGAGAATTTTACAGAATGAATCACCATTTGCAAGGTTAAAAGATACAGCTCTAATTCATACACCCTGGCGAATGGTTACATATTGCGTAATGTAGTGTATTTTGCTGCCCGACAGAGCTACACAACATCGTGCAGCAATGAGAAGTCAGATATACAGATTGCAACAATACCTAAATCAATCAGACTTTGTTAATAGCATTCTAAAAAATGTCTTTATAATGTTATATCTCTTGTTTTTAACTGGGTCCTTTTCATAAAAAAACAACTATTTTTAAGAAAGATTTTTTGTTTTTGTTTTTTAATTGGTGAGAGAAAAAGTGAACACTTCAAAATCTTTTTTTTTTACAAAACACTTAAAAGGAATACATTACCTTTTCCACTATGATGAGGTCCCCAACTTGGATGTCTGAACTCTTTACTTGTACTTTACCTAAAAAAAATCAAATACATCAAAGCTTAGCATGAATATGTATACATATGCGTAAGATGAAAACAGAATCATGAAAATTCCATTACACAAATTTATATAGCATATTTTATCATGTTAATTGTTGCTCCTGGTTATGAAACAGTCTGTTAAACTGCAGCAACATACTGGTATCAAGATTTTTTTGATGATCGTTTTGGCTTAATTTTACAGAAAAGTAACATATTTGCAAAATAAAGAAAATTCAGAGCAGTTACAGGTAATTTAACATTTTGATGAATATAGTCAATTTTAATTTTATTAACATATTTAATTCATTTCAGATTCTTGAAAAACTATTGGCTTTAACATACCAACGTTTATCAGAGATTACCAGTAACATGGGACTTTCTATGAATAGCATTTCTTTAAGTTATTGTTAATGGAGTATTATTGGATCAGGTCTCTAAATTTCACTCACCCTCCAGACCAGTATATGTATTAACAGCATTTTAGCAGGTCTATAAAAAGCATATATTTAGAACATTAAGGGCCCATCTCCAAATGCTTTAGTGTGCCTAGCCCTAAGGCAGAACATAGAGTGATCTGAAATGTCATCGCAGAAAATGCAGCATGTCTGCAGAAAGAACAGGAACTGTTAGCACTTTAACTTTTCAGTGCTGCAACAGAGCTGTTTTCTGGCTGCATTGTATAAGTTTTCCTTAATACAGTGCATCCAGAGCAAAGTGCTGTTTGAAGACAACAGTCAAATATGCAGTAGTGCTACAAAGCAGCAGTGCATTGATTGTTGTCTGGCTCTGAGATTTTTGCAAGCTTGTTCCCAGGCTTTTCCCACAGTCTGCAAAGCTGTTTTCCTCTGAATGTAAGATGTTTGTATGAGCAATGCACCTTTTTTATTACTACATTTCTATGTTAGACTAAGAGAAAAGGAAACAAATTAATTCAAGAGACATTTTACAATTACTTTTTTTGTCTGCAGCCAACTTGCAATGCAATTTTCAACTACTGCACTAGATTATACAACTTTAAATATTGCTTTATACTCCAGTTAACTAACACATTGCAATTGATCTGGTGCATTAGTGTAACTGACAAATTTACAATTTTATTTTATTTAAAAATGACCTGCAGAAAAATTTTCACTAAAAAAATCTCATCGCAGAAAGTGAAAAAAAGTTTTGTCTCCGGGGTGCCTAGCAGTCCCTAAACATTTGACAATAAAAGTAAAAGATTAAAATGTAGGCCATGCCCAGCACTGCGCAATATGTTCAGTAACATAGTCATTCACGTAAAAAGAAGAAAAATGTTCCAGTGTGTGAAGAAATTCACAAAAATTCAAAATTATGATTTATTTACATTTATCAGTTTGCAAGCACTTAAAGAGAATAGAATCAAAAGTGTCCTTAGAGAATGTATTTTCATATTGAAAATTAGTTTAGCTCTACAATGTTTACAGGATTATTCAAATTAGATAAAAATATATCCCATTTATTTCAGAGCGAGTCAGCTCACAGCCCTGGATATATTAGTGTAATCAATAGTAGTTGATTAATAGTGAAAACTTCACATGCATTCAACAAAAACACTTTCCATCCAGAACCTCAAATATCTTCAGTGTTCATTGAGCCTCACCTTAAAATAGGACCTTCCTTGTTAGTTCTAACCATTATCATTACACCCCATGAAATCCTCACTCTTCCCAACAAGTCCACACTCCTAGTGCCCACTGGACTTTAGAACAGTACTGTAATGAAATTCCATGAAAACGAAAACCAGAAGCAACCCGAGCTGAATACAAATAGCACAAATGTATAAACAAAAGGTAAAAAAACAACAAAATTATATCAAATTTGAAATAAGGGAAGATATCACTTTGTCTTTAAATGTGTTACAGCCACCCATAATGTGATCAAGAGTTATAATATTTTATCCTGACTGAACTCTTCTTACTGAATCTTTACATAACACAGTACAGACATATGAGTTAGAGAGGAACTACATCATATTGTACGCTTTTCATTATTACAACCAAACAGAAAAAAAACATCTTTGTTAAAAGGGACAGAAAACCCCAAAATGTTCTTTCATGATTTGGATAGAACATACAATTTTAAACAACTTTTCCATTTACTTCTATTTTCAAATTTGCTTCATTCTCTTGTTATCATTTGCTCAAGGAGTAGCATTGCATTACCAGCAGCTAGCTGAACACATCTAGTTAGCCAATCACAAGAGACAAATGTGTGCAGGCACCAATCAGCATCTAACTCCCACTAGTGTAGGCTATGTGCGTATTCTTTTTCAACAAGGGATTCCAAGAGAACGCAGCACATTTGAAAAAATAGAAGTGAATTTAAAAGTATCTTAAAATGATATGCTCTATCTAGTTCATGCAAGTTTCATTTGACTTTCCTATCACTTTAAGTGAATAGTGTAATGAAATAGGGGGGAATATTCTTGGTAAAAATGGAAGACATTCGATGACCCTTTAAAACTGTCTACTTAAAAAGGACAGTAACCACCTCTTGCTTTTGTGCAAGAAAAAGGAAATTTATGCTTACCTGATAAATTGATTTCTTTTACGATATGCCGAGTCCACGGGTTTCATCCTTACATTTGGGATATTAACCTCCTGCTAACAGGAAATGGCAAAGAGCACCACAGCAGAGCTGTTACATAGCTCCTCCCCTAACTCCTCCCCCAGTAATTTGACCGAAGGTATAGGAAGAGAAAGGAAAAGCTAAAAGGTGCAGAGGTGACTGAAGTTTTGAAAAATAAAATAAATCCTGTCTTAAAATGACAGGGTGGGCCGTGGACTCGGCATATCGTAAAAGAAATCAATTTATCAGGTAATAGAACAAAGGAGGACCCAATGGCACCACTGATTGTAAATAAGGAATATAGTTATTGATACTTTTATATAACAATTATATTTGGGGGAAGATGAAAAAATCTTCTATCCCACTTATGTCTATAGTATCATTGTTAGGTGCTGTGTACTGGTAAACTTGGAACAAAAATTGGGGATAGAAATCTCCAAAAAAATGTACACTTGGTTAGCACTCTAATTCCCTAATCTGGAATTTTTAACTGAGTTACAAGATTGTGGTTCATATGGATTGAATTAAAACATAACTTTTATTAAACTATGTATTAAAATAAATGGAATGGACAATACATTTAAAAACCCAGGAATGATTCAACTAATAAAGGAATTTTGGACAGAGTTATAATTAACCATGTAAATAGCTGCTATAATGTAAATAGCACTTATAAATAACTAGACTGGGATTTCAACCGATTCTATGCGTTATCAAGTTCTAATACTAGTGGGAGTAACCCACAAGATTGTTAAAACATTCATACATACAGTAAGTATTCTTTTTTTTTTTTTTTTTTTTTTTTAGTTTTAAATTTTTTCTTTATTAAGAACAAAAGGTACATACAGTTAGATAACCAAAGAAAGAAATTACTTTCCACAAGTACATCAAAACAATTACATAGCATTAACATATAACAATTAGGCGTATTGCAGAGTTATATACATCTATATATATTGTAAGCAATATTTGTGCTTCTATTCAGTCAATGCGGGGAGTCTACTATGTATCTAGAAGTCACGGATAGCGGAGTGTAACTCCAGAGTCGTAGTGATAGGGTTGAAGTGACAGTTGTAACCACGTTTCTCAATTACTTTGTCGGTCTGTATTTTAACATGGTCATTCAGTGGCATTGGGAGTAAGGGGTAGGTTATAGGGTTAGTAGGGAGGGAGTCATCACATGGGAGGGGGAGGGGAAGTTCAGGTGAGAAGAGGTGAGGAAAGGGGAAGGGGTTAGGGTAAAGAACGCGGTAGTGGAGATGGAGACATGAAGAGAGTGAGTGGGGGAGAAAGGGGAGAAAAAAAAAAAAAAAACTACTTGTGCGCGGTATCTCCTGTCCCAACTGCCTAGGGAGAGGAAAAGCGGTACGGGAGTCCGTATGGGTCTACTGGATCTGAATCCAGTCACCCCAAATTGCCCAGTAAACTTCCATTCGCTCTAACGAGCTATATGCAAATTTTTCCATGTTGGCTAAGTATTGTATTACCTCACAGACTTCCGAAATCGTGGGTGAGGTAACCTGTTTCCAGGCTCTAGCAATGCAAAGTTTGGTGGCCGCCATCACATAGATCACCAGTTGCTTGCTACATTTGGGGAGAGTATTATCCATGATGTGGAAGAGTGCCACCCTTGGCGTTAGCTGTATAGTCAGATTCATAGAATGCAAGAGTGTCTCAACATCTTTCCATAGGTCCTTTATTTTAGGACATGACCACCATATATGGGAATTGGAGCCTACCCTTCCGCACGATCTCCAGCAATCGGGAGATACATTAGGAAACATTCTCGACAGTTTGGTGGGCACTCTGTACCATTGTAGCATTAGTTTCATATAACTTTCGAAGATCGTTATACAATGGATCGTTTTTTTTGTCAATTCAATCGCTGCTTTCAGCTCTATATCTGATATGATTAAAGCCAACTCCTTGCACCACATTTTGATTTGGCTTGGGAGGCCTTCTGAGTGATCTTGTAGCATGGCTTTGTAGTGGAATGTGAGGGGTTTCCACGTCCCCATCTCAAGCAGCCATCTTTCTTCCCATTTAGAATGGGGTCTGAGAGTCTGAGTGCCAAATTTCCAGGAGCGAAGTAAGCTGAGTACCCTACAGCATTCAAAGTAGAGCCATAAGGGAGAACCGCTTAGTAAGTCGAGTACTTGATGGACTGTCATAAGTTTACCGTTTGAAAACAGATGTTCCACCATGTCTATGTTGTGTTGTATCCAAAACTCAAGATGGATATTCGGTAGGTCCCAGAGAAGACCCCTTATCTGGTGAATCGGTGAGGGATGTGGGGCAATCTCCTTATGATGTCTAAGTACATGCCACATTTTGATATTTTGTTGTACTATGGGGTTAGGAACTCTATCTACCAGCTGCTTGTGTTCATGAACCCAGAGAATACTTGGTAAGTCTAGGCCTTCAGGTAGGTGTAGTTCCTCTATTTTGAACCATTTCGGTTCCTCTCTAGTCGGGCCCCAAGCCGTGATCTGTGATAGTCTAGCGGCTTCATAGTAAAGGAATATATTTGGAAAAGCTACTCCACCTTTGGAGAACTCTCTCTGCATGGTTTTGTAGCCAATCCTAGGCATCTTTTTCCCCCATACATACTTAGAGAAAATTCGGTGAATTTGTTGTAATGTGCCATGCGGGATGTTCAATGGGAGACATCGGAATAGGTACAGCGCTTTAGGAAGCAGTGACATTTTCACCGTGGCGATGCGGCCCATCCAAGAGATTTCTCTGAAATCCCATCTGTGTGTTAAGGATCGCAACTCCATGATGAGGGCGTCAAAGTTTAAAGAGAGGATGACGTCTAGGTCTGCACTTAAGTGAACACCTAGATGTTTGAGGGACGTTGTAGACCAGTGAAAGTCATACGTTTCACGTAGGCTCAGGAGTTGGTCTTCGGGCAAGTTAATACTGTATGCCTCTGTTTTTGAGACGTTTATTTTGTAATAGCTCAGAAGGCTAAATTGTTCTAGGGCAGTGAAAACTGCCGGGACTGAACTTTGGGGGTTTGTGAGAAAGAGAGTAACGTCGTCCGCATACAGAGCAATCTTTTCCTGACTGGTGCTTACTGGTAATCCCTCAATGACAGGCGACATCCGAATCAGTTCTGCCAATGGTTCCATGACCAGGGCGAATAGCAAGGGGGATAGTGGACAGCCTTGCCTGGTACCATTGGAAATATTGAAGGGAGGAGAGCAGAAGCCCAACCCTCTTACTCTGGCACTTGGATTAGAGTACAAGACTTTGATCATGGTTATGGCTTCGGGTGGGAAGTCAAACGTGTCCAAGACTCTCCACATATACTCCCATCTGACCCTGTCAAACGCTTTTTCAGCGTCTAGTGACAGGGCCAGAAGGGGGACAGCTCGTCTCTTCGCCTCGGAAAAGACGGAAATCAGTCGTCTCGTATTGTCCGGGCCCTGCCGGCCGTTCACGAATCCGACCTGGTCTGTGTTGATTAATCCCGGCAGCAGGGGAGACAGCCTTTCCGCGAGAATTTTAGAATATAATTTTGTGTCTACATTAATAAGTGAAATGGGACGGAAATTGCCGCAAAGGGTCGGGTCTTTACCCGGCTTTGGGATCGCAACTATAGTTGCTTCAAGATATTCTTGTAGTATCTGTCCTTCAGTTCTGATTTCGTTGTACGCTTGACAGAGTACAGGTTTGAGTTGCGTTTGTAATTTTTTGTACAATTGCCCCGGAAACCCATCCGGGCCCGGGGCTTTATCAGTCTTCAACTGTTTAATTGCTATTCCGAGTTCCATTTCAGTAATAGGTTCAGTTAGCTTAACCTTGTCTTCCTCTGAGAGTTTGGGTAGGCCTAGTCTCTGTAAGAAGGAGGAGATATCCGGAGGAGACATCACTCTGGGTGTCTCATGAGAGTTGATGTTGTACAGGCGTTCATAAAAGTCGGCAAAAGCCTTTCCTATGTCTTCAGGAGCATGTACTTTTTGACCTTCAAGGACGAGGTATGGTATTCGGGAGCTAGCTAGTTTCTGCTTCAGTTTATTTGCAAGCATCGAGCCTGCTTTGTTGCTTTTTGAGTACATAATCATTTTGAATCTCAAAAGGGCTCGCTTAAATTTTCCCACTTCCAGGTTTTTAATCTGTGATTTCAAATTCAAAATCTCAGTGGATAGGCTAGCTGTAGGCATTAGTTTGTTTTGCCTTTCTTTCGCCCGTAGGTCGCAAGTGAGCTTGCCTAGCGGGGCCCCCAATTTTTTTTTGATATTCAATGCCTTTGCAATACAGAATCCCCTGATGTACGCCTTTAATGCTGCCCACCTGATTTGGTGCGAAGTCTGATTGGGTCTGTTAGTGTCTAAAAATTCCTCGACCTTGTCGACCAATTCTGTGACAAAAGAGATGTCCTCCCAGAGAAACCTCGGGAGCCTCCATGACGGTCTAGCCAGTGCGGATCTCTCAATGTCAATAGACATTGTAACAGCGTCATGATCTAACCATGGACAGCTGCATATGCTAGAGTTTGTGATGTTGTTCATAGACCAGGAGTCGACAAAGAAGTAGTCCAATCTCGAGTATGATCGGTGAGGGGGAGAAAAATACGTGTAATCTCGTGAGTCAGGGTGACATGCCCTCCACACATCATAGAGCTCAGACTGGTATATCAGGTTTTGAAATTTAGGAGCTGTAGATCTAGAGTAGTTGTCTAAAACTCTATCTTTCGGGAGTTTTTTGTCCGTATGGGGGTCCCAGACTAGATTAAAATCTCCTCCTAGAATTAATGTGCCTTGCTTCAGGCCATCGATAAGATGCAGCATTGTGCGGAGGAAGGTTATCTGACCTTGGTTAGGGGCATACAAGTTTACTAGAGTGAAGAGGTGTGAGTTCAGTTTGCAAACCACCAAAAGAAACCTCCCTTCTGGATCCATTTCTATATGTTGTGGTTGAAATGCAACTCTTGCACTGATGCAAATTGAGACACCTCTGGTTTTTTCATGGTAGGTGGAATTAAGGACCACCGGAAAGTGTCTAGATTTCAATATTGGAGTATTAGTTGAAGACCAATGCGTCTCCTGAAGGAAGGAAACATCACACTGGAGCTTCCTTAAGTAAGTTTGTACCATACTTCGCTTCTCTGGCGAGTTAAGTCCCTTCGTGTTGAGGGAGACAAATTTAAGACCAGGGTTCATCGCGAAGGGAAAAAAAAAAAGGGGGGGGGGGATCTAAAGGGTGAGGAAGGAGGAAGAAGGGAAGTTAAATAGCCGTTGTTAGTAGTCTGAGAGCAGTAATGAGTGTGGGCTGGTGGTTATCGTCTGTTTATAAGTTATGAAAATATGAAAAGTAGGTCACTTAGTGAGTGCGATTGAATCTGTGTTCTTGTGCTTACTTTCGGTAAGCTATGGTGTTACCCTTGGGGGGGGTGGAGAGATACAGTCCTACGACTGCATTAACCAATGTCCAAAAGAGTAAGAAAAAAGAGAAAGAAAAACTGAAAATCGGGGAGAGGAGAGAGGAGATGGGGTTCGGGCCGAGGCAAAGTCTGTAAGAGGGGGGGGGGGGGGGGGGGGGGGAGGGGGAAAGAGAAACAGTAATGTGCATCGCTTCCCTGATAAGCAGGGTCAATTCTATGTATATTTATCGAGGTGTAACTGTATAAATTAGTATCATTCTATAGGTCATGAGGAAAGAAGAAAAAGGTGTTCCTGTATAGGGTTTAACCGTAAATGATTAAAAGTGCATATGTCAAGGAGAGAAAAATGAGATATTAATGGTTCAGTGTGCTGTCCTGAAGGTCATGTAAAAACTTTATCTGATCAAAACAATATCTTTCAATCATAAATGCGAGAGAAAATGGTGAAGGATCACAGTAATCATAATAGCTTCAGTCTGTGTAATTAGAACCTACCAACTATATTTTAGCACATAATGGTATCTTTGTTGCCTAGGTTAGGTGTTTCTGTTCTGATCTAACATCTGGTATGGGTCATAGTAGCTTCACTCTGTATAACCAAAACCTGCGAAACTACATTTAAGTGCATAATGGCATCTTAATTGCCAAGGTCAGGTGTTTCTGTTCTGATCTCGCATCTCTTATGTGGCTTATCTATGGATATTTAGGCTAATCTATACTCACAGGTGCAAAACTAATATATCTTAATTAATAATTAACTCATATAGGCAATAGGGAACTAGAGGGGATCTAGTAAAGCCTTTTTGTCAGATATGCTTAGGACTTGTCTTATAGCATTTACTTTAGGACTCAATAAGTTATGCCTTATCAAACGAGACTCTCCGACTGAGGCTAACAGGCTCTAGTCATGTGATGAAACATATCCTTCCTATCACATCCATCTTAACATACCCATTCGCATATTCAACGGCTTATGTGTCTCTATTAGTACCTAGTGGGTGTATGCTAGGTTTGAATATAATTGTAGGGTACTATGGGCTGAGAGCTATTAAAGCAAGTATGGGTGTCTAGGGAATAGGGTGCGGGAGTTAAGGTCCTGGGAAATTATACGTACTTTGGAACAGAGATAGTAATATTTTATCTCTTGTAGAGACTGTTAGGTTGGTTAGGAATTACCTGTCTCAAATCTCTAGACAAATGTAACATATAATAAACATAGGGCTTGTGAGTTATGATAAACAGTGCATATAATCAGTGTCAAGGGTAGCACAGAATAACTGTAAACATTGCAAGAGAAAGAAAAAATTCAAGCATTTTCGTTATCAGCAATAGGGCAAAATGGGATAGTCTCTTATTGCGTGTCCATATCTTTGCAGCGTATCCCCATATATACCTTCCATATAGGATTCATTGAAATTTGCAACAAGTAACAGAGATGATAAGAAATAAACCTAAGCATTGCTAGAAAGGTATGTATTACTCTGACATTTTCACAGTCGAAGCCAGACCAGGAGGATGAATCCTGAGGCAGAAGGTCTCTTATGACAGTACATGTAATAAATATCAAGAGTAACACATGAAAACTGTAAACACAGATAAAGAATAAACCTGAGCATTGCAAGAAAGGTATGTATTACTCTGACATTTTCACAGTCAATGCCAAAGCAGGAGGATGAGTCCTGAGGCAGGAAGTCTCTTATGACAGTACATGCAATCAATATCAAGAGTAACACATAAGGACTGTAGACACTGCAAACAATGAAAAGAATTCTAGCATTTACATTATCAGCAATAGGAAATCTAAGCATTGCAAGAAAGGTATGTAGTACTCAGATATTTTCACAGTTAAAGCTGAGTCAGGAGCACGGTTCCTGAGGTAGGAAGTCTCTTATAATATGTATGTGCCCATGAAACTTATCTTCAATCAGGATCCAATGTCTCTAGTCCTGTAGTTTAACATTCCCCCTTTCATAACAGTTGCATAACTAGGGAGCAAATAAAACATCCCCCCTGCAAAACAATATAACAAAAAGCATTTAGTAGCAAAGGATATACTTATCAGTCTTCATCTCCTGAGGATTCTTCTACCCTATCTGATGATAGTTGCTGAGGTGCTAAGTTCTGTCTTTTAGAAGGGGTACTTCTCTGAGCAAGGGGCCTCCATTCAAATGCAGATGGTCTTAGGATAGAGGAGGGGGTAGTGTTGAGTTCCATATCCTGAGGGATAAGGGAGCTATTTTCTCCAAATTGGTTGGGGAACTTGGTCCATCCCTTGAGAAGGAAGAGGCCTTTGTCTGGGGTATCCGCTGTGTAGAATCTTCCATCTTTTTGAATCAGAAGTTTAGTAGGGTATCCCCACCTATATTTAATTCCCATCTGTCTCAATGTCTTTGTCACTTCACGGAATGTGCCTCTCTTTTGCATCGTAAATTGAGACAGATCTGGAAATATTTGTATAGAGGCAAATTTGGCTGGTAGAGTGGGGCGAAGAAACATGGCTCTAAGAATTTGTTCTTTGTATGTGAAGTAGTGGAATCTGGCTATCACATCCCTTGGTTTCTCTGCTGAGACATTCCTCCCCCTGGGGAGTCTGTGCGCTCTGTCTATCAGGGTCTCGTTGGGGAAACCTGGAGGGTGGAGTATTTCACACAGTTCAAGAAGGTATTTGCCAAGATCAGTTGGGGTAATCTCTTCAGGTACACCTCTAAATCTTAAGTTGTTTCTGCGGGAGCGGTCTTCCATATCCGCCATCTTAGCTTCAACTGTGTCTAGCATGTCCACTAGAACTTGAGAGTGGTTAGCCAAGTTTCCCTGTTCAACTGTTAAGTCCTCTTGTTTTTTTTCCAGGACATCAATGCGTTCACTAATAACGCCAATATCTCGCCTGAGGTCTGCCGTGGAGCTCTTAATAGCTTTTGTAAGGGAATCTTGGAGAGAATTCATCCTCTGAGTAAGGGTAGTGACAATATCTGAGGCTACAGAGTCAGGGATACTGCTCTCAATGTTAGCAGCTTCGGCCATATCACAGCCGTTTCCTAGCAATTGCTGTGGAGTGTCAGGATCGGTTGCAGGTTTTCCCAGAGTAGGTTTGACTTTAAAGTGGTCTACCACCGATTTCCTATACTCTGAGGGATTAGCGGTTTTTCTTCTAGACCCTTGTGGCATGATAAAGGAAGTGGGGGTTCAGTAGAAGTACTCCAATATGAAATGATATGATTGGGTAGAGATCTCTTAGTTTCTTAGATCATATTCCTTTATGTTCCATTTTATGCCTCGGCCCTAAGGACCCCTGTCTCCTAGTGCATGTTGTGAGCCATGTGGATCGACTAGTTTAAGATTAGAACCGGCATATGGTTGTACTTCGCCCAGTGGCGGCCTATAGTGAGAGCTTCCTTTGTTTCAAGCAGTTTCAGGATGAGGAAAAAGCAATTAACAGAGTTAAGCCTTCTGCAAGCACTGTCTCCCCCCCGGGGATATGCCTCCTATCAGCGAAGTCGGTAAAAGGTTGGGGGGTATGACCCACAGGTACCCCGCTCCTGCAGGAAAGGGTGGGGGGGGGACTAGTGAAGAGCAGTTATAATAAGGATAGTGAGTAGTGCCGGGCCCTTATTGTGGTCAGTAGGTACTGAGAATTCTGTTAGTGCGGGCTTCTGAGGGGCTGCAAGTAAGCATGAGGGAGAAGTGAGCTGCAGCGAACTTCAGAGGTGTCCAGGGTATATAGGGCAGTGACAGTGTTAAAAGGCCGCTGTGAAAAAGTCTGTGTGAGCAATTGCCTGTGGACTGTATCTTAGAGGGGGGTAATATACATAGCGATTTGGATACAATAGTCACAGTCTATGTGTCTCTTATAGGAGCCGCAAGGAACTCACTACTTACAGGCCGCCACGTGGGATGCTGCGGGGGTCACCACATCTGCCAAAGTGGAAAAAAGCAGAATCCAGTCGGTGCTTCCCCTCTCTCCTAGGGTTATTGTAGGTCCGGTAAGTCTACAAGGTGTATTGTTGCCACCAGGTACACTTTTATTTCTTCAGGCCTGGTATCGAGTGCCGGTGTAGGCCGCAGCCGCGGTCTTTCCTGGGAAGCGGTCCGGTTCTCCTGGGCAGTCTAATTTTGCGGTCAAAATTGACTGAAAAATCGGACAGGGATCTGCTCCGGGTAGTGTCACTAGTTGCCCCAGGTGGTTTGTGAGCAAATTCGCTAGGTGTATCTAGCTAAAAAAGGCTAAAATACCGCTTTTGCAAGGAGAGCTCAGTCACTACACGTCTTGCTAGTTATTCTGCTGGCTCCGCCCCCCACAGTAAGTATTCTTAAGACAATATCAGGCTGTGTAGTGTGGTGGTTATGGTATCATGTGGTATACAATATACTTTAATATGGGGTTCAGTGTAATATTAATGCTCATTCAAAATTATCCCCAAATGGGTACACTGAGCTAAATATTGGTTGACCCCAGTACTGATATTAATGTCTCAATTGTATAAACTTTATAACTGATAACTTGATTCAGTGAGCTGATAGTATACCCTGAGTTAATGAATTTTACACATATTGTTAAACACCTTTATATGGGTGTCATCAGTCTACTAGTGGCTACCGTAAAAAATATTCAAGAATCTGGCTGATATCCAAATTGCTATAGTGTATTTATGGTTCTTTAAGTCTCTGAATTATTCCAAGTTCTGGTAGACCATTAAGTATTCACTGCAGCTCTTATGGCACAACAAGTGGATTGCTGATATGCCTTATTTGTGGAACTGGAGATGGTAAATCCCTATTCATCAGATATATATAGCTCCTCTGTAAACTAAGCAGCTGAATATAATAGAAGTAAACTTTGGTCATGATTATTGACCTATTATACTATCATATCGTCTAAGTAGGTCTCTAATATTTGTAATATAGATGTATCTTTTATAAGGAGCCTACAGTAAGATATAAAATGATTTATATAGGTCAATAAATGTGACTTGTTAATTCAATATTATCAAAGTCACCCACTGCAGCTCCGTTGTTTTGCTGCAAATAAGTATACTTCAGCCATAAATTAGATTAACAAAGCCAAAGCAAAAAGTTTTGAGTTAGTAACCACTTAGTTGCTTGGAGTATCTCAATAACAGCGTGTCAATAAGGATACTAAGTTTTTTCTTTTTTGGGAGTTAGTTCATTGCTAATAGAAAACTGACACAAACAATGATACAATGTCAGTGACTACCAACAGTAATAGTAATAATTTAACCACCTTGAAAACTGATTGTCTGTGGTTTAAATCAGTCTCCCACAATAATATCTTATTTCAATGTGTCTTCGCAGCGTTACTCGCCGTAATGTTTGTTAAATAAAAGCCATTAAGTCTGGCTTGTTAGTTAAGTATTAACGGCAAAGACTAAGTGAGCCACCGGTATACCGCTGCATTTAGTAGTTACAAATAAGTCATCATTTAAATAACAGAATCAAAAATTTCCTGAAAATTAAAACTAATATAACACTATAAGGAGCCCATTTTACTCCCAACCTCCCCTTTATTTATAGTTATTTATACGTGCTATTTACATTATAGCAGCTATTTACATGGTTAATTATAACTCTGTCCAAAATTCCTTTATTAGTTGAATCATTCCTGGGTTTTTAAATGTATTGTCCATTCCATTTATTTTAATACATAGTTTAATAAAAGTTATGTTTTAATTCAATCCATATGAACCGCAATCTTGTAACTCAGTTAAAAATTCCAGATTAGGGAATTAGAGTGCTAACCAAGTGTACATTTTTTTGGAGATTTATATCCCCAATTTTTGTCCCAATTTATCAGGTAAGCATAAATTTCCTTTTCTTTTACAAGATATGCCGAGTCCATGGGTTTCATCCTTACTTGTGGGATACCAATACCAAAGCTTTAGGACACGGATGAAAGGGAGGGACAAGACAGGAACCTAAACGGAAGGCACCACTGCTTGAAGAACCGTTCTCCCAAAAATAGCCTCAGAAGAAGCAAAAGTATCAAATTTGGAAAATTTGGAAAAAGTATGAAGGGAGGACCAAGTCGCAGCCTTACAAATCTGCTCTAGTAGAATGAGCCGTCATTTTTTCAGGAGGCTGCTGTCCAGTAGTCTCATATGCCAGGCGGATGATGCTTTTCAGCCAAAAAGAGAGAGAGGTAGCCGTAGCTTTTTGACCTTTACATTTTCCAGAATAAACAACAAAAAGAGGATATTTGTCTGAAATCCTTGTTCGCCTGTAAGTAAAACTTTAAAGCACCAACCACATCCAAGTTATGTAATAGACGTTCCTTCTTAGAAGAAGGATTAGGACACAAGTAAGGAACAACAATTTCCTGATTAATATTCTTATCTGAAACAACCTTAGGAAGGAATCCAGGTTTAGTACGTAAAACCACCTTATCAGAATGAAATATAAGATAAGGCGAATCACATTGTAAAGCAGAAAGCTCAGAAACTCTTCGAGCAGAAGAGATAGCAACTAAAAATAAAACCTTCCAAGATAACAGTTTAATATCTATGGAATGCATGGTTCAAACGGAACCCCTTGAAGAACCTTAAAGGGACACTAAACACCTGATAAAAATCATTAAAAAGTATGTTTTATTATGAATTAAAATCAAGTAATCACTACTGTCTAGTTTATTTGTTCACCTTACCCCTAAGTGTTGAAAAAAATCGATTTGAAGATGAATGCTAATAAGGTGCATTTTTCTCCCATGTAAGGTGCCATATTAGAACGCATGTTACACTGGGTCACAGCAGTCATGTGACTTGTGCAGATGAAGAACACAGCAGCAGCAGCACTCAATGTTATGCAGACAGAGCTTGTCCTGCAGTTTATGTTATAAATATGTTACAGGAAAAAAAGATTTTATTATTATGTTTTTGTATGCAAACAAAGCTTACTTTTTCAAACGTTACCACTGAATTCCTAATGTGTGTGACTGTACATAGCACTCGGCAGGGTTATAAATGTAAATAATTTTCTTCTCTGAGTCTGACAAGCTCCGGTCTGGAGAGGGAGGGGCCGAGGGGGAAGAGAGAGCAGAGAGACTCCGTGAAGAAAATAGACTAAATAGCTCATGCTGGAAATACTTTTTACTGGAGATTTGTTCTATGCAATATTTTATTTTCATACATCTGCATTACATATATTACTGTATATATGTGATGTAGATGTATGAAAATAAAATATTCCATAGAACAAATCTCCAGTAAAAAGTATTTCCAGCATGAGTTATTTAGTCTATTTTCTTCACGGAGTCTCTCTGCTCTCTCTCCCCCCTCGGCCCCTCCCTCTCCAGACCGGAGCTTGTTGTCAGACTCAGAGAAGAAAATGATTTACATTTATAACCCTGCCGAGTGCTATGTACAGTCACACACATTAGGAATTCAGTGGTAACATTTGAAAAAGTAAGCTTTGTTTGCATACAAAAATATAATAAAATCTTTTATTCCTGTAACAGATTTATAACATAAACTGCAGGACAACCTCTGTCTGCATAACATTGAGTGCTGCTGTGTTTTTTTATATGCACACATTATAGGTACTCTAGGGAGATATGAAGTGTGTGTCATGTGACTACTGTGCTGTTAAAATATGGTGGCATATATAGCTGCATCAAGCCCTAGATATGTATAGTAATAGAAACAATTTTCTTGAAATGTTTTGTGTAAGCTGAAGTTACAGCATAAAGAGCTGTACTCAGTTTTTTATTATTACACAGTAGAAGTTAGTTTTAATTATTTTTAGCAGTCAAGTGTTTAATGTCCCTTTAAGAACTAAATTCAGACTCCATGGTGGAGCAAGAGATTTAAACACAGGCTTAATTCTGATTAAATTGGAAAAGAGATTAAACTTCTTGCGCTATAAATCCAACAGCAAGGACCAGCACCACAGATGGATACTAGTTCCCTACAAACTAGCAAAAGGAATATTGAAGTGAAAAAGCAAGTACTGTGGGTGCCTTAAAGGGCAAGTCAAAAAAATATATCAGTTGATTATGTCCTAATAAATATAAAAAAAATATTTTAACAAATGATAGGTAAATGATCAAGAAAAAAACAACAGCCAATTGAAATGAATGCTAAAATATAATTTAATTAGACTTTACTAAATGTATTAAAAGAGTTGTAAGCGAAATAATTCATACAATGAGATCAATATAAAAAGGCAATACTAAATGTACATAAATAAATGCATAAAAACTTGTTTATATAAAATGAGTAATTCTCTGTAAGTGACCTATCTATGTAGAGAGGAGACCTCTAAAGACACTTCAAAATACTTAGTCTCTGCTGCAGACAGGGTTAAGGAAGCAAAAAAGCAGTACTGAAGAGAGAAAACGAATCCTGGTTATTTAAGCAAAATAACAATGAGCTGCAACAATGATGCTCAATTCAATTTCAAAGTTTTAGGATTGGTGTAAAACGGCAATCCTGCGCAGGTTATAGCCGTGGAGAAACAGTACCTTAATTTGTTCAGGAGCTCCAAGTGTTTCTGTAATCCAGTGTAGCGGTTATACCGCCAGCATGAAACATCTCTGGGAATCCTCTGTGTGTGATGGGAAGAAAGCCGCCGAGCTCCTCTCCCCTGGACACTCTGGAATTCCACCCTCAGCTGTGTGATGTCCGTTTGTTGCTTCAGTGTTTCCTGGAGTACGGTGTCCTTAGTGAGCCACAATAGTGTGAAGAAAGTAGTTCCGGCAACGTTTCAGCTCTTAGCAGAGCTTTTGTCAAGCCTCTGATACATCAGCAGACCACGATTTTAACCATAGCGCTCTGCGCGCCAATATTGCAAAACCTGCATTTTTTGCTGCTAATTTAGTAATCTGAAAAACAGAATCAGTGATAAAAGAATTAGCTAGTTTGAGAGCTTTAATTCTGTCCAAAATGTCGTCTAGAGGCGACTCTACTTTCAGAGACTCTTCAAGGGTGTCAAACCAGAAAGCCGCGGCCGTAGTTACTGGAACAATGCAGGCAGCAGGTTGTAACAAGAAACCCTGGTGAATAAATAATTTCTTTAGAAGACCCTCTAATTTTTTATCCATAGGGTCTTTGAAAGCACAACTATCTTCAATAGGTATAGTTGTACGCTTAGCTAGAGTAGATATTGTCCCTCCACCTTAGGGACCGTTTGCCAAGAGTCCTTAATGGTATCTGATATGGGAAACATTTTCTTAAAATTAGGAGGGGAGAGAACGGTATACCTGGTCTATCCCATTCCTTTCTAACAATTTCCGAAATTCTTTTGGGAACCGGAAAAACATCAGTGTAAGTAGGAACTTCTAGATATTTATCCATCTTACACAATTTTTCTGGAGGAATTGTAATGGGTTCACAATCATCCAGAGTTGCTAGGACCTCCCTGAGTAACAGACGAAGGTGTTCAAGTTTAAATTTAAAGGATGCTAAGTCCGAATCTGTCTGAGGTAATATATTCCCTGAATCTGAAATTTCTCCCTCAGACAATAATTCCCTAACCCCCAATTCAGAGCATTGTGAGGGTACATTGGAAATAGTTAATAAAGCATCAGAGGGTTCAGTATTTACTTAATACCTGGCCTACTGCGTTTACCCTGCAAACCTGGCAGTTTAGAAAATACCTCATTGAGAGTAGTTGACATAACTGTAGCTATATCTTGCAAAGTAAAATAATTAGATGTACTAGATGTACTAGGTGTCACTTGTGTGGGTGTTAAAAGTTGGGACACTTGAGGAAAATTACATGGCATATCTTGATTCTCTTCAGACTGAGAATCATCCTTAGACACACTTTCATTTCCTAAAATATGTTCCTTACAGTGTAAGGCTCTATCAGTACAAGAGGTACACAATGTAAGAGGGGGTTCCACAATGGCTTCTAAACATATAGAACAATGAGTTTCCTCAATGTCAGACATGTTGAACAAAGTAGTAATAACCACAACAGTTGGTAAATAGTTTATTAACAAAAACAATTTTGCAAAAAAACGAGTACTGTGCCTTTAAAAAATAAAAGCACACAATTTTTTCCCAAACACACTTGAAAACGTCTATGAACGTTTAAAACCTATGTATGGATATATAAGTTTGCCAAAAATTATTGCATCCACATGCAACAATTGAGTTTACTCTCTACAGGAACATTAAATAAAAAAAATAATACAATTTTCTAAATAATGACCGCTGCACCTCGCCACAGCTCTGCTGTGGCGCCTACCTACCCCCAGAGAACTGCCAAATGAATCGACACCAATCCGGATAGTGTAAAACACAGATAGGGCCCAACCGGAGCTAATGTCTGCTGTCTCCTTCAGAGTAAACTGCGCAACTGAGGTGCGAAAATAGGCCCCGCCCACAATGCACGTCGCACTTAGAAATTCAACTACCGCATGGGAAGCGGTTATAAACAGTGAAGTGGTAAAATAAATAAATAAAAACATAATTTATGCTTACCTGATAAATTCCTTTCTCCTGTAGTGTAGTCAGTCCACGGGTCATCATTACTTATGGGATATTAACTCCTCCCCAACAGGAAGTGCAAGAGGATCACCCAAGCAGAGCTGCTATATAGCTCCTCCCCTCTACGTCACACCCAGTCATTCGACCAGGAACCAAACGAGAAAGGAGAAACTATAGGGTGCAGTGGTGACTGGAGTATAATTAAAAAATTTAGACCTGCCTTAAAAAACAGGGCGGGCCGTGGACTGACTACACTACAGGAGAAAGGAATTTATCAGGTAAGCATAAATTATGTTTTCTCCTGTTAAGTGTAGTCAGTCCACGGGTCATCATTACTTATGGGATACCAATACCAAAGCTAAGTACACGGATGACGGGAGGGACAGGCAGGATCTCTATACGGAAGGAACCACTGCCTGAAGAACCTTTCTCCCAAAAACAGCCTCCGAAGAAGCAAAAGTGTCAAATTTGTAAAATTTGGAAAAAGTATGAAGAGAAGACCAAGTTGCAGCCTAGCAAATCTGTTCAACAGAGGCCTCGTTCTTAAAGGCCCAAGTGGAAGCCACAGCTCTCGTAGAATGAGCTGTAATCCTTTCAGGAGGTTGCTGTCCAGCAGTCTCATAGGCTAAACGTATGATGCTACGAAGCCAAAAGGATAGAGAGGTAGCAGATGCTTTTTGACCTCTCCTCTGTCCAGAATAAACGACAAACAGGGAAGAAGTTTGTCGAAAATCTTTAGTTGCCTGTAAATAAAATTTCAGGGCACGGACTACATCTAAATTGTGCAGAAGTCGTTCCTTCTTTGAAGAAGGGTTAGGACACAATGATGGAACAACAATCTCTTGATTGATATTCTTATTGGAAACTACCTTAGGTAAAAACCCAGGTTTTGTACGCAGAACTACCTTGTCTGAATGAAAAATCAGATAAGGAGAATCACAATGTAAGGCCGATAACTCAGAGACTCTACGAGCCGAGGAAATAGCCATTAAAAACAGAACTTTCCAAGATAACAGCTTGATATCAATGGAGTGAAGGGGTTCAAACGGAACACCCTGTAAAACATTAAGATCTAAGTTTAAGCTCCACGGCGGAGCAACAGATTTAAACACAGGCTTAATCCTGGCCAAAGCCTGACAAAAAGCCTGAACGTCTGGAACTTCTGACAGACGCTTGTGTAAAAGGATGGACAGAGCTGAGATCTGTCCTTTTAACGAACTAGCAGATAAACCCTTTTCTAAACCTTCTTGTAGAAAGGACAATATCCTAGGAATCCTAACCTTACTCCATGAGTAACCCTTGGATTCGCACCAGTGTAAGTATTTACGCCATATCTTATGGTAAATTTTCCTGGTAACAGGTTTCCTAGCCTGTATTAAGGTATCAATTACTGGCTCTGAAAATCCACGCTTTGATAAAATTAGGCGTTCAATTTCCATGCAGTCAGCTTCAGAGAAATTAGGTTTTGATGTTTGAAAGGACCCTGAATTAGAAGGTCCTGTCTCAGAGGCAGAGACCAAGGTGGACAGGATGACATGTCCACTAGATCTGCATACCAGGTCCTGCGTGGCCACGCAGGTGCTATTAGAATCACTGATGCTTTCTCCTGATTGATCCTTGCAATCAAACGAGGAAGCATCGGGAATGGTGGAAACACATAAGCCATCCTGAAGGTCCAAGGTGCTGTCAAGGCATCTATCAGGACCGCTCCCGGGTCCCTGGACCCGTAACGAGGAAGCTTGGCGTTCTGGCGAGACACCATGAGATCCATATCTGGTTTGCCCCAACGTCGAAGTATTTGGGCAAAGACCTCCGGATGAAGTTCCCACTCCCCCGGATGAAAAGTCTGGCGACTTAGGAAATCCGCCTCCCAGTTGTCCACTCCTGGGATGTGGATCGCTGACAGGTGGCAAGAGTGAGACTCTGCCCAGCGAATTATCTTTGAGACTTCCATCATCGCTAGGGAACTTCTTGCCCCTCCCTGATGGTTGATGTAAGCCACAGTCGTGATGTTGTCCGACTGAAACCTGATAAACCTCAGAGTTGCTGACTAAGGCCAAGCCAGTAGGGCATTGAGAACTGCTCTCAATTCCAGAATGTTTATTGGAAGGAGACTCTCCTCTTGAGTCCATGATCCCTGAGCCTTCAGGGAATTCCAGACAGCGCCCCAACCTAGAAGGCTGGCGTCTGTAGTTACAATTGTCCAGTCTGGTCTGCTGAACGGCATCCCCCTGGACAGATGCGGCCGAGAAAGCCACCATAGAAGAGAATCTCTGGTCTCCTGATCCAGATTCAGCGTAGGGGACAAATCTGAGTAATCCCCATTCCACTGACTTAGCATGCACAATTGCAGCGGTCTGAGGTGCAGGCGTGCAAAAGTAACTATGTCCATTGCCGCTACCATTAAGCCGATTACCTCCATGCATTGAGCCACTGACGGGTGTTGAATGGAATGAAGCACACGGCAAGCATTTAGAAGCTTTGTTAACCTGTCCTCTGTCAGGTAAATTTTCATTTCTACAGAATCTATAAGAGTCCCCAAGAAGGGAACTCTTGTGAGTGGTAAGAGAGAACTCTTCTCCTCGTTCACTTTCCACCCATGCGACCTTAGAAAAGCCAGTACTAACTCTGTATGAGACTTGGCAGTTTGAAAGCTTGACGCTTGAATCAGAATGTCGTCTAGGTACGGAGCTACCGAAATTCCTCGCGGTCTTAGTACCGCCAGAAGAGAGCCCAGAACCTTTGTAAAGATTCTTGGAGCCGTAGCCAACCCGAAGGGAAGAGCTACAAACTGGTAATGCCTGTCTAGGAAGGCAAACCTTAGATACCGGTAATGTTCTCTGTGAATCGGTATGTGAAGGTAAGCATCCTTTAAATCCACTGTGGTCATGTACTGACCTCTTTGGATCATGGGTAAGATTGTCCGAATAGTTTCCATCTTGAATGATGGAACTCTTAGGAATTTGTTTAGGATCTTTAAATCCAATATTGGTCTGAAGGTTCCCTCTTTTTTGGGAACCACAAACAGATTTGAGTAAAACCCTTGTCCGTGTTCCGACCGCGGAACAGGGTGGATCACTCCCATTAGTAAAAGGTCTTGTACACAGCGTAGAAACGCCTCTTTCTTTATCTGGTTTGTTGACAACCTTGAAAGGTGAAATCTCCCTTGTGGAGGAGAATCTTTGAAGTCCAGAAGATATCCCTGAGATATGATCTCCAACGCCCAGGGATCCTGGACATCTCTTGCCCAAGCCTGGGCGAAGAGAGAGAGTCTGCCCCCCACTAGATCCGTTACCGGATCGGGGGCCCTCCCTTCATGCTGTCTTAGGGGCAGCAGCAGGTTTTCTGGCCTGCTTGCCCTTGTTCCAGGTCTGGTTAGGTTTCCAGCCTTGTCTGTAGCGAGCAACAGCTCCTTCCGGTTTTGGAGCAGAGGAAGTTGATGCTGCTCCTGCCTTGAAGTTACGAAAGGCACGAAAATTAGACTGTCTAGCCCTAGGTTTGGCTCTGTCCTGAGGCAGGGCATGGCCTTTACCTCCCGTAATATCAGCGATAATTTCTTTCAAACCGGGCCCGAATAAAGTCTGCCCCTTGAAAGGTATGATAAGTAATTTCGATTTAGAAGTTACATCAGCTGACCAGGATTTTAGCCACAGCGCTCTGCGTGCCTGAATGGCGAATCCGGAATTCTTAGCCGTGAGTTTAGTTAAGTGTACTACGGCATCGGAAATAAATGAATTAGCTAGCTTAAGGGTTTTAAGCTTAAGTGAAATCTCATCTAATGTCGCTGAGTCAAGGGTGTCTTCCAGAGACTCAAACCAAAATGCAGCCGCAGCCGTGACAGGCGCAATGCATGCAAGGGGTTGTAATATAAAACCTTGTTGAACAAACATTTTCTTAAGGTAACCCTCTAACTTTTTATCCATTGGATCAGAAAAAGCACAGCTATCCTCCACCGGGATAGTGGTACGCTTAGCTAAAGTAGAAACTGCTCCCTCCACCTTAGGGACCGTTTGCCATAAGTCCCGTGTGGTGGCGTCTATTGGAAACATTTTTCTGAATATAGGAGGGGGTGAGAAAGGCACACCGGGTCTGTCCCACTCCTTAGTAATAATTTCAGTAAGTCTCTTAGGTATAGGAAAAACGTCAGTACTCGTCGGTACCGCAAAATATTTATCCAACCTACACATTTTCTCTGGGATTGCAACTGTGTTACAATCATTCAGAGCTGCTAACACCTCCCCTAGTAACACACGGAGGTTTTCCAGCTTAAACTTAAAATTTGAAAGGTCTGAATCCAATTTATTTGGATCAGATCCGTCACCCGCAGAATGAAGCTCTCCGTCCTCATGCTCAGCATATTGTGACGCAGTATCAGACATGGCCCTAGCATTATCAGTATACTCTGTTCTCATCCCAGAGTGATCTCGTTTACCTCTAAGTTCTGGCAATTTAGACAAAACTTCAGTCATAACGTTAGCCATGTCTTGTAAAGTGATTTGTAATGGCCGCCCTGATGTACTTGGCGTTACAATATCACGCACCTCCTGCGCGGGAGATGCAGGTACTGACACGTGAGGCAAGTTAGTCGGCATAACTTCCCCCTCGTTGTCTGGTGAATGTTGCTTAACATGTACAGATTGACTTTTATTTAAAGTAGCATCAATGCAATTAGTACATAAATTTCTATTGGGCTCCACCTCGGCTTTTGAACATATTGCACAGAGAGTTTCCTCTGAGTCAGACATGTTTAAACAAACTAGCAATTAGACTAGCATGCTTGGAAATACTTTTCAACTAAATTTACAAGCAATATGTAAAAAACGTTACTGTGCCTTTAAGAAGCACACAAAAACTATCACAGTTGAATAACAATGAACCGGATTAGTTATATATATGAAAATTAGCAAAGGATTGCACACATTAGCAATGGATGATTAACCCTTAATATCAGAAAAAAACGTATAACAATTGACAATATAAACGTTTTTATCACAGTCAAGCACAGTCTCACAGGTCTGCTGTGAGTGATTACCTCCCTTAAAACTAGTTTTGAAGACCCCTGAGCTCTGTGGAGACGTCCTGGATCATGCAGGGAGAAAAAGACAGACTGTGACTAAATTTCTGATGCGTAGTAAAAGCGCCAAAATAGGCCCCTCCCACTCACACTACAACAGTGAGGGGAGCTCAGTAAACTGTTTTAATTTAAAACAACGACAGCCATGTGGAAAATAAAGCCCAAAGCAATTTTCACCAAGTACCTCAGAGAATTAAACGATTTAACATGCCAGCAAACGTTTAAAATCAATATATATGAAATGTCTTTAAAAAGCCTGTTGCTAGTTGCTCCCACTGCAAGTTAGGCTAAAAAAACAAAATTTATGCTTACCTGATAAATTCCTTTTTCCTGTAGTGTGGTCAGTCCACGGGTCATCATTACTTCTGGGATATTAACTCCTCCCCAACAGGAAGTGCAAGAGGATTCACCCAGCAGAGCTGCTATATAGCTCCTCCCCTCTACGTCACACCCAGTCATTCGACCAAGAACCAACGAGAAAGGAGAAGCCAAAGGGTGCAGTGGTGACTGGAGTATAATTTAAAAATTTTTTTAGACCTGCCATAAAAAACAGGGCGGGCCGTGGACTGACCACACTACAGGAGAAAGGAATTTATCAGGTAAGCATAAATTTTGTCTTCTCCTGTTAAGTGTGGTCAGTCCACGGGTCATCATTACTTCTGGGATAGCAATACCAAAGCTAAAGTACACGGATGACGGGAGGGACAGGCAGGCTCTTTATACGGAAGGAACCACTGCCTGAAGAACCTTTCTCCCAAAAACAGCCTCCGAAGAAGCAAAAGTGTCAAATTTGTAAAATTTGGAAAAAGTATGAAGAGAAGACCAAGTTGCAGCCTTGCAAATCTGTTCAACAGAAGCCTCATTCTTAAAGGCCCAAGTGGAAGCCACAGCTCTAGTAGAATGTGCTGTAATTCTTTCAGGAGGCTGCTGTCCAGCAGTCTCATAGGCTAACCGTATTATGCTACGAAGCCAAAAAGAGAGAGAGGTAGCCGAAGCTTTTTGACCTCTCCTCTGACCAGAATAAACGACAAACAGGGAAGATGTTTGTCGAAAATCCTTAGTTGCCTGTAGATAAAATTTCAGGGCACGGACTACATCTAGATTGTGTAGCAGACGTTCCTTCTTCGAAGAAGGATTAGGACACAAAGATGGAACAACAATCTCTTGATTGATATTCCTGTTAGTGACCACCTTAGGTAGGAACCCAGGTTTAGTACGCAGAACTACCTTGTCTGAATGAAAAATCAGATAAGGAGAATCACAATGTAAGGCAGATAACTCAGAGACTCTTCGAGCTGAGGAAATCGCCATTAAAAACAGAACTTTCCAAGATAACAGCTTGATATCAATGGAATGAAGGGGTTCAAACGGAACACCCTGTAAAACATTAAGAACTAAGTTCAAACTCCATGGTGGAGCAACAGTTTTAAACACAGGCTTGATCCTAGCTAAAGCCTGACAAAAAGCTTGAACGTCCGGAACTTCTGACAGACGTTTGTGTAAAAGAATGGACAGAGCTGAAATCTGTCCCTTTAAGGAACTAGCGGAAAAACCCTTTTCTAAACCTTCTTGTAGAAAAGACAATATCCTAGGAATCCTAACCTTACTCCATGAGTAACTCTTGGATTCGCACCAATATAAGTATTTGCGCCATATCTTATGGTAAATCTTTCTGGTAACAGGCTTCCTAGCCTGTATTAAGGTATCAATAACTGACTCAGAAAAACCACGTTTTGATAAGATCAAGCGTTCAATTTCCAAGCAGTCAGCTTCAGAGAAATTAGATTTTGATGTTTGAAGGGACCCTGGATCAGAAGGTCCTGTTTCAGAGGTAGAGACCAAGGTGGACAGGATGACATGTAGGCGCTATTAGAATCACTGATGCTCTCTCCTGTTTGATTCTGGCAATCAATCGAGGAAGCATCGGGAAGGGTGGAAACACATAAGCCATCCCGAAGGTCCAAGGTGCTGTCAAAGCATCTATCAGAACCGCTCCCGGATCCCTGGATCTGGACCCGTAACGAGGAAGCTTGGCGTTCTGTTGAGACGCCATGAGATCTATCTCTGGTTTGCCCCAACGTCGAAGTATTTGGGCAAAGACCTCCGGATGAAGTTCCCACTCCCCCGGATGAAAAGTCTGACGACTTTAGGAAATCCGCCTCCCAGTTCTCCACTCCCGGGATGTGGATTGCTGACAGGTGGCAAGAGTGAGACTCTGCCCAGCGAATTATCTTTGATACTTCCATCATTGCTAGGGAGCTTCTTGTCCCTCCCTGATGGTTGATGTAATGATGTAAGCTACAGTCGTGATGTTGTCCGACTGAAACCTGATGAACCCCCGAGTTGTTAACTGGGGCCAAGCCAGAAGGGCATTGAGAACTGCTCTCAATTCCAGAATGTTTATTGGCAGGAGACTCTCCTCCTGATTCCATTGTTCCTCTCACACATCCTATCTATTAGTTGGGTGCAAGAGAATGACTGGGTGTGACGTAGAGGGGAGGAGCTATATAGCAGCTCTGCTGGGTGAATCCTCTTGCACTTCCTGTTGGGGAGGAGTTAATATCCCAGAAGTAATGATGACCCGTGGACTGACCACACTTAACAGGAGAAATATATGCATACAGTATTTCCCCAGTGAAGTGCCATTCCCCAGAAATACTTAAGTGTTAACATATATACATGTCAGCCTGATACCAGTTGCTACTACTGCATTTAAGGCTGTACTTACATTATATCGGTATTAGCAGTATTTTCAAAGTCAATTCCATTCCTTAGAAAATAATATACTGCAACATACCTCTTTGCAGGTGAACCTGCCCGCTGTCCCCTGATCTGAAGTTACCTTACTCCTCAGAATGGCCGAGAATAGCAAACGGATCTTAGTTACGTCCGTTAAGATCATATACAAAAACTCAGGTAGATTCTTCTTCAAATTCTGCCTGAGAAGGAAACAACACACTCCGGTGTCGTTTAAAATAACAAACTTTTGATTGAAGATATAAAAAACTAAGTTAAATCACCACAGTCCTCTCACACATCCTATCTATTAGTTGGGTGCAAGAGAATGACTGGGTGTGACGTAGAGGGGAGGAGCTATATAGCAGCTCTGCTTGGGTGATCCTCTTGCACTTCCTGTTGGGGAGGAGTTAATATCCCATAAGTAATGATGACCCGTGGACTGACTACACTTAACAGGAGAAATCTCTTTACTGTTGTTCTTCATAATAAACTTATGAACAAAAGGTCCCAGTGTCAATGTATATGCTTGCAATAATGTAAGAAAGAAAAAACACCCAGTAGGACAGTAACTCCCCTTTACATTTAGGACTACTGCTTACCCTGTTCCTTATAAGGAACCAAATACAGCCAATTCTGATATACAAAGTTTCCTCAGAAAAATTAGGCTGACACATACCTCAAATGCTGCTTATTGCATGAGACTGTCCTCCACACTGAAGAGTTTCCTTCATATTACCTTCAGATTTGTGGGAACCATAACTGACCTTAGTAACTGCTGCTAAGATCATCAATTTCAGGGCGAAATCTTCTTCCATATCCTCCCTGAGTAAAATAGTACTCACCGGTACCATTTAAAAATAAAAAACTTTGGATTGGAGAAATTAAAACTATCATTTTATCACCACTATCACTTTACCCTTCCTATTACTAGCACAGGCAAAGAGAATGACTGGGGGGAGGAGTTAGGGGAGGAGCTATGTAACAGCTCTGCTGTGGTGCTCTTTGCCACTTCCTATTAGCAGGAGGTTAATACCCCACAAGTAAGGATGAAACCCGTGGACTCGGCATATCTTGTAAAAGAAATGTACTTTGTCTCACCCTACCTAGAGATGACAAAAAACATAATTTATGTAAGAACTTACCTGATAAATTCATTTCTTTCATATTAACAAGAGTCCATGAGCTAGTGACGTATGGGATATACATTCCTACCAGGAGGGGCAAAGTTTCCCAAACCTTAAAATGCCTATAAATACACCCCTCACCACACCCACAAATCAGTTTAACGAATAGCCAAGAAGTGGGGTGATAAGAAAAAAAGTGCGAAGCATATAAAATAAGGAATTGGAATAATTGTGCTTTATACAAAAAAATCATAACCACCACAAAAAAGGGTGGGCCTCATGGACTCTTGTTAATATGAAAGAAATGAATTTATCAGGTAAGTTCTTACATAAATTATGTTTTCTTTCATGTAATTAACAAGAGTCCATGAGCTAGTGACGTATGGGATAATGACTACCCAAGATGTGGATCTTTCCACACAAGAGTCACTAGAGAGGGAGGGATAAAATAAAGACAGCCAATTCCTGCTGAAAATAATCCACACCCAAAATAAAGTTTAACAAAAAACATAAGCAGAAGATTCAAACTGAAACCGCTGCCTGAAGAACTTTTCTACCAAAAACTGCTTCAGAAGAAGAAAATACATCAAAATGGTAGAATTTAGTAAAAGTATGCAAAGAGGACCAAGTTGCTGCTTTGCAGATCTGGTCAACCGAAGCTTCATTCCTAAACGCCCAGGAAGTAGATACTGACCTAGTAGAATGAGCTGTAATTCTCTGAGGCGGAATTTTACCCGACTCAACATAGGCAAGATGAATTAAAGATTTCAACCAAGATGCCAAAGAAATGGCAGAAGCTTTCTGGCCTTTCCTAGAACCGGAAAAGATAACAAATAGACTAGAAGTCTTACGGAAAGATTTCGTAGCTTCAACATAATATTTCAAAGCTCTAACAACATCCAAAGAATGCAATGATTTCTCCTTAGAATTCTTAGGATTAGGACATAATGAAGGAACCACAATTTCTCTACTAATGTTGTTGGAATTCACAACTTTAGGTAAAAATTCAAAAGAAGTTCGCAACACCGCCTTATCCTGATGAAAAATCAGAAAAGGAGACTCACAAGAAAGAGCAGATAATTCAGAAACTCTTCTGGCAGAAGAGATGGCCAAAAGGAACAAAACTTTCCAAGAAAGTAATTTAATATCCAATGAATGCATAGGTTCAAATGGAGGAGCTTGAAGAGCCCCCAGAACCAAATTCAAACTCCAAGGAGGAGAAATTGACTTAATGACAGGCTTTATACGAACCAAAGCTTGTACAAAACAATGAATATCAGGAAGAATAGCAATCTTTCTGTGAAAAAGAACAGAAAGAGCAGAGATTTGACCTTTCAAGGAACTTGCGGACAAACCCTTATCTAAACCATCCTGAAAAAATTGTAATATTCTCGGTATTCTAAAAGAATGCCAAGAAAAAAGATGAGAAAGACACCAAGAAATATAAGTCTTCCAGACTCTATAATATATCTCTCTGGATACAGATTTACGAGCCTGTAACATAGTATTAATCACAGAGTCAGAGAAACCTCTTTGACCAAGAATCAAGCGTTCAATCTCCATACCTTTAAATTTAAGGATTTCAGATCCTGATGGAAAAAAGGACCTTGAGACAAAAGGTCTGGTCTTAACGGAAGAGTCCACGGTTGGCAAGAGGCCATCCGGACAAGATCCGCATACCAAAACCTGTGAGGCCATGCCGGAGCTACCAGCAGAACAAACGAGCATTCCTTCAGAATCTTGGAGATTACTCTTGGAAGAAGAACTAGAGGCGGAAAGATATAGGCAGGATGATACTTCCAAGGAAGTGAAAATGCATCCACTGCCTCCGCCTGAGGATCCCGGGATCTGGACAGATACCTGGGAAGTTTCTTGTTTAGATGAGAAGCCATCAGATCTATTTCTGGAAGTTCCCACATTTGAACAATCTGAAGAAATACCTCTGGGTGAAGAGACCATTCGCCCGGATGCAACGTTTGGCGACTGAGATAATCCGCTTTCCAATTGTCCATACCTGGGATATAAACCGCAGAGATTAGACAGGAGCTGGATTCCGCCCAAACCAAAATTCGAGATACTTCTTTCATAGCCAGAGGACTGTGAGTCCCTCCTTGATGATTGATGTATGCCACAGTTGTGACATTGTCTTATCTGAAAACAATGAACAACTCTCTCTTCAGAAGAGGCCAAGACTGAAGAGCTCTGAAAATTGCACGGAGTTCCAAAATATTGATCGGAAATCTCACCTCCTGAGATTCCCAAACCCCTTGTGCCGTCAGATACCCCCACACAGCTCCCCAACCTGTAAGACTTGTATCTGTTGAGATTATAGTCCAGGTCGGAAGAACAAAGAAGCCCCCTGAACTAAACGATGGTGATCTGTCCACCATGTCAGAGAGTGTCGTAAAATCGGTTTAAAGATATTAATTGAGATATCTTTGAGTAGTCCCTGCACCATTGGTTCAGCATACAGAGCTGAAGAGGTCGCATGTGAAAACGAGCAAAGGAGATCGCATCTGATGCGGCAGTCCTAAGACCCAACATTTCCACGCATAAGGCTACCAAAGGGAATGATTGTGACTGAAGGTTTTGACAAGCTGATATCAATGTTAAACTTCTCTTGTCTGACAAGGACAGAGTCATAGACACTGAATTTATCTAGAAACCTAAAAAGGTTACCCTTGTCTGAGGAATCAATGAACTGATTGGTAAATTGATCCTCCAACCATGAACTGATTGAAACAACACAAGTCGATTCGTATGAGATTCTTCGAAAATGAGAAGACTGAGCAAGTACCAAGATATCGTCCAAATAAGGAAATACCAAAACCCTATTCTCTGATTACAGAAAGAAGGGCACCGAGAACCTTTGAAAAAAAAATTCTTGGAACTGAGGCTAGGCCAAACAGTAGAGCCACAAAACTGGTAATGCTTGTCTAAAAAGAGAATCTCAGACACTAAAAGTGATCTGGATGAATCGGAATATGCAGATACACATCCTGTAAATCTATTGTAGACATATAATGCCCTTGCTAAACAAAAGGCAGGATAGTCCTACAGTAACCATCTTGAATGTTGGTATCCTAACATAACGATTCAATAATGATAGATCCAGAACTGGTCTGAAGGAATTGACCTTCTCTGGTACAATGAAGAGATAAAATAAAACCCCAGCCCCTGTTCCAGAACTGGAACTGGCATAAATACTCCAGCCAACTCTAGATCTGAAACACATTTCAGAAATGCTGAGCCTTGCTGTGTCAACTGGGACACGGGAAAGAAAAGAATCTCTTAGCAGGAGGCCTTAACTTGAAGCCAATTCTGTACCTTTCTGAAACAATGTTTCTGAAACCAGAGATTAAGAACGGAATTGATCCAAATTTCTTTGAAGAAAACGTAATCTGCCCCATACCAGCTGAGCTGGAATAAGGGCCGCACCTTCATAGATACTTAGGAGCTGGCTATAGGTTTCTATAAGGCTTGGATATATTCCAAACTGGAAATAGTTTCCAAACTGATACCGCTCCTGAGGATGAAGGATCAGGCTTTTGTTCCTTGTTGTGAGGAAAGGAACGAAATGATTATTTACCCTGGAAAGAAAGGGAAAGCAAAGTTGACTTAGAAGACATGTCAGCATTCCAAGTTTAATCCATAAAGCTTTTCTAGCTAAAATAGCTGACATCAACTCTAATGATATCAAAAGATGGTATCACCAATAAAATTATTAGCATGTTATAGAAAAATAATAATGCTATAAAATTATGATCTGTTACTTGTTGCGCTAAAGCTTCTAACCAAAAAGTTGAAGCTGCAGCAACATCCGCTAAAAATATAGCAGGTCTAAGAAGATTACCTGAACATAAGTAAGCTTTTCTTAGAAAGGATTCAATATTCCTATCTAAAGGATTCTTAAATGAAGTACTATCTGCCATAGGAATAGTAGTACATTAGCAGGAGTAGAGACAGCCCCATAACCTTAGGGATTTTTGTCCCAAAAAACTCTAATCTGTCAGATGGCACAGGATATAATTTGCTTAAACGTCTAGAAGGAGTAAATAAATTACCCAAATTATTCCATTCCCTGGAAATTACTTCAGAAATAGCATCAGGGAGATAAAACACTTCTGGAATAACTACAGGAGATTTAAAAACCTTATTTAAACGTTTACATTTAGTATCAAGAGGACCAGAATCCTCTATTTCTAATGCAAATAACACTTCTTTAAGTAAAGAACGAATAAATTCCATCTTGAACAAATACAAAGATTTATCAGCATCAACCTCTGAGACAGAAACCTCTGAACCAGAAGAACCATTATCAGTATCAGAATGATGATGTTCATTTAAAAATTCATCTGAAAAAAAGAGAAGTTTTAAAAGACTTTTATGTATACTAGAAGGAGAAATAACAGACATAGCCTTCTTAATGGATTTAAAAAAAAATAAAATCTCTTATGTTATCAGGAACACTCTGAAAATTAGATGTTGACGGAACAGCAACAGGTAATGTAACAGTACTAAAGGAAATTTTATCTGCATTAATAAGTTTGACATGACATGCAATACAAATAACAGCTGGAGAAACAGATACCAAAAGTTTATAGCAGACTTAGCTTGGTAGCTCCAGCACTGTGCAGTGATTTTCCTGTAGTATCTTCTGACTCAGTTGCAACGTGGAACATCTTGCAATATGTAAAAGAAAAAAAACAACATATAAAGCAAAATTGATCAAATTCCTTAAATGACAGTTTCAGGAATGGGAAAAAAATGCCAGTGAACAAGCTTCTAGCAACCAGAAGCAATAAATAATGAGACTTAAATAATGTGGAGACAAAAATGACGCCCATATTTTTTTAGCGCCAAAAAAGACGCCCACATTATTTGGCGCCTAAATGCTTTTGGCGCCAAAAATGACGCCACATCCGGAACGCCGACATCTTTGACGCAAAATAACGTCAAAAAATGACGCAACTTCCGGCGACACGTATGACGCCGGAAACGGAAAAGAATTTTTGCGCCAAAAAAGTCCGCGCCAAGAATGACGCAATAAAATGAAGCATTTCCAGCCCCCGCGAGCCTAACAGCCCACAGGGAAAAAAGTCAAATTTTTGAGGTAAGAAAAAATATGATAATTCAATGCATAATCCCAAATATGAAACTGACTGTCTGGAAATAAGGAAAGTTGAACATTCTGAGTCAAGGCAAATAAATGTTTGAATACATATATTTAGAACTTTATAAATAAAGTGCCCAACCATAGCTTAGAGTGTCACAGAAAATAAGACTTACTTACCCCAGGACACTCATCTACATGTTTGTAGAAAGCCAAACCAGTACTGAAACGAGAATCAGTAGAGGAAATGGTAAATATAAGAGTATATCGTCGATCTGAAAAGGGAGGTAAGAGATGAATCTCTACGACCGATAACAGAGAACCTTATGAAATAGACCCCGTAGAAGGAGATCACTGCATTCAAATAGGCAATACTCTCCTCACATCCCTCTGACATTCACTGCACGCTGAGAGGAAAACCGGGCTCCAACTTGCTGCGGAGCGCATATCAACGTAGAATCTAGCACAAACTTACTTCACCACCTCCCTTGGAGGCAAAGTTTGTAAAACTGATTTGTGGGTGTGGTGAGGGGTGTATTTATAGGCATTTTAAGGTTTGGGAAACTTTGCCCCTCCTGGTAGGAATGTATATCCCATACGTCACTAGCTCATGGACTCTTGTTAATTACATGAAAGAAAGTAAATTCTGTAACCTGGGTTCTCAAAATGCTGCAAATCGCCTAAACCTGCCACATGATTTGCTTCCTTTGCAGGTTACAGAATTTGCTTTTTGGGCTCTCCAGGGAGCATAGGACAAGAACAATTTACAGAAAAGTAAGAGGTGTTTATTAAAAGAGACAGTAAAGTCAAAATTAAAACCGTTCATGGTCTAGATAGGACATGTAATTTTAAACAACTTTCCAATTTACTTTTATTATCAAATTTGTTTGTTTTATCAGTATTATTTGTTGAAGAATAAACCTAGGTGGGCTCAATGGACTTCCGGAGAGTGCACGTGTCTTTAGCAGTCTATGGAAGTAGTGTTTGCAACATTGTTTTTAAAAATGTTATAAAAAGTTACAAATACTGCTGCCATAGACTACTAAAGACACATGCATGCTCCTAAAGCCCTATGAGCCCACCTAGGTTTACCCTTCAACAAATAATCCCAAGAGAACAAAACAAATTTGATAATAGAAGTAATTTGTAAAGTCGTTTAAAAATCACATGCTATATCCGAATCATGTTATTTTGACTTTACTGTCCCTTTAACTTTTTAAACAAGCAATAAGTGATGCCAATGCCACTGGAGGCATACAAAGCAGTACATAGTTGGTGAAAATAATCTTATAAACAACTGAATGTTAATGAATATTTCCAGTCATCTTGCTTTACCTTTTCACAATAGCAACCTTTTTTCACAATCTGTGCAATTAGCAATAAAAAAAAGAATAAAACAAACACCAGAACTGAGAGCACTGAGACATGGGTCTATTCTCTAGAGCACTACAATACACTCTCATTACAGTCACATGAAGAAAGGGTTACAGTAAGCAACAGTTGTGTAATAAAAATAACAAAATGTTTGCTGTGCACTAAAGAAAATTGTTCTAAGCCATTTCATATTGGGAAACAATAGTACACTTTTTAAGTTATAGATAGAGCATAGCATGGTGAGTAGGACATCTTCAGGTTCTATAATGGGATATGTCATAATTTAACTGAATTAAAAGATGCTTGTTAAAGGGATAGCTTTCTCTCAGAGACAAATTCTCAGATTATCGTCAACGCGTTACATGAACTTTAGCATAGTTTGAATATTTGCTTCAAATTTTCCTATAAATATACAATTCTGAGAATTTGTAAAAAATCCTAACCTAGAGTACAGTTAAAGGAGCATAAAAGTAAACTATATGATGAAATTATAATGAAGCAATGCATTCAACTTTAAACGTTTATATAAATGTTATTCTCTCCCCGACATAGTAGAAGATGAACCCAAGGCTTTTTCAAACCATAATGGAAAATTGGGGCCTTCCAGGGGTGTACCTTATGGCAACCAGTTGCAATGATCAGGTACCTCTGTTTTACAGTTGCATTCTGTCACATAAAGCTCTAAGGGCAAAGGCACTGATACAGTTGTGGAAGTTTAAACTTTTTTAGGTATTCCAACCAATTCCACTGATTCCCAGTGTATTGAAAAGGATACAGCCAAAATTGGTGACAGTTATTGCCATAATAACTCATTGGCCTTGAGGGCCCTGTTTTCCACTCCACAATTAGCAATTGCTCATCACTGGAATCTCAGTATCATCAGACATGTTGACCCATGGACCTGCTCATCATCCAGAACCACAGCAATTACAACTAACAGCATAGCTATTGAGGTCATTATGTTACAGAAATTAGATATATTTACTGCTGTTATACAGTCACTTTCTCAGGCCCGCAAGAAGTCTACTTCTATTATTAGATATGGAACAACTTTGCAACCTGGGCTTTGTAACATAAAGCATCTCTAGAGCCTATTCAGTTATATTTTCCAATTGTACAGCAGCCTTTGATACATCAATTCTTTCAAGCATTGGCTCATATCCTACCTCCAGTAAGATCTATATTAACAACCTGGGACTTACCTTCAGTTTTGGAAGTTCTGAAGGACATTACATGTAACATTATAGTTTTTAAAGGGCCATGATACCCACATTTTTTCTTTCATGATTTAGAAGAGAATACATTTTTAAACATCTTTCTAATTTACTTCTATTATCTAATTTGTTTTATTCTCTTGATATTCTTTGCTGAAAAGCATATCTAGATATGCTCAGTATCTGCTGATTGGTTGCTGCACATAGAAGTCTCATGTGATTGGCTCACCCATGTGCATTGCTTTTTCTTCAAATAAGGATATCTAAAAAATGAAGCAAAATAAATAATAGAAGTAGATTGTAATGTTGTTTAAATTTTTATGTTCTAGCTAGCACTGTTCAACGAGTTTTGGAACATCAGGCCTAGTCTGTATAGGAACCATATATTGCTTTTCATCAAGTGGTTATATGCAAGGCTCCACCGTTTCTGCCAAAAGGTGGTATCAAACTTCCACAGCTCACAGGACATTGTGTTGCCTTATTTTTGCCCAAAGAAAAGAGAAACACAAGGGAAACCTTTATAAAGCCAGGATGTGGTCAGATGTCGGCATATTTAAGTGAAGAGAATACAGACTATTAGGAAAACTGATCGAATTTTGTCATTCCATAGAAATCTCTACTTGGCCAAGCTCCAGCTAAAACCACCTTCTACAGAGCTTATACAGAGAAGGCTGAGTGTGATAAGAGCACACTCTACAAGGGCAATGGCTGTTTCATGGGCGTATGAGGCTGATGGCACTCTATCAAAGATATGTCAAGCAGCAACAGTCAGCCTCTGCTAAACTGAGGCATAAAATCTGTTTTTACTTCTGATATTGGATATGAAGGTCTGGTTTGCAATTGGTGTTCCAATTCATCCCAAAGGTGTTCAGTGAGGTTGAGTTCAGGGCTCTGTGCAGGCCACTGAAATTTCTCCACACCAAACCATGACTTCACAGGGGCACAATCATGCTGGAACAAAAAAGGGACTTCCCCAAATCCATTCTCCTCAAACTTACAGAAGACCCAGTGCATTCCAGTAGGTAGTACTATCTTGGCAACCACCACACCGAGATTCTTCCATCAGAATGCCAGATAATCAAGTGTGATTTATTACTCCAGAGAACACATTTCCACTGCTCATTCACTGGCAGTGTACACTACCTCATGGAAACGCTTGGCATTGTGCATGTTAAAGTGAGGCTTGTGTACAGCTGCTCAGCCATGGAAACCCATTGTATGAAGCTCCCGACACAGTTATTGTGCTGATGTTACTTCTGTAGTGAGTGATGCAATGGATGATAGGCGATTTGCATGTGTTTCAGCATGAACTAAGCGCTCATGGCTATATGCTGGATTTTATGAAAAGAAAGAAAGAAAGAAAGAAAGAAAGAAAGAAAGAAAGAAAGAAAGAAAGAAAGAAAGAAAGAAAGAAAGAAAGAAAGAAAGAAAGAAAGAAAGAAAGAAAGAAAGAAAGAAAGAAAGAAAGAAAGAAAGAAAGAAAGAAAGAAAGAAAGAAAGAAAGAAAGAAAGAAAGAAAGAAAGAAAGAAAGAAAGAAAGAAAGAAAGAAAGAAAGAAAGAAAGAAAGAAAGAAAGAAAGAAAGAAAGAAAGAAAGAAATCCACTAGTTCTGGACAAGTTAGAACTTGCAGAGGACAGGTTACAAATTTGACTTTTTCCAATCTTTAACACTGAGTGGACTAGTATTTTTCCCTCTTGGCTAGTAACTTTTAGACCCTGACTAATAAACTAGTAGTATCTAGGAAGAGGAAGTGTACATTTAAGAGGTTTCAAACAAAATGATAAAATAATTTTGACAAAGAATAATAAGGCATTACTAACAAACAAGGTTAATAAATATCCCACCTCGAATGGTTAGCTTGCTATATAATTGAGAATTCATTTCTTTGTCTCTCTTGAACCTCCTGTATTCATCCACTGCTTCCCTCACCATTGTTACAGCCAGAACAAAACCCTAAAATAAAGAAACATAAAAGGTTAAGTAGGTATATGAATTTTAAGGAAGCTTTTCACAAATTTGCATTCATGTATTAATGACCCACTATAATGAAGTACTTAAAAGGAACTTGACTGATGCATTAAACTAAATTCTTCCCTTCTACATCCCTTTTGTAAAGTCATTTTGCGTGAGTGGGGGGGGGGGATCACAACTATCATAAAGACAATAATTATCATCAAGGATCATTTTAGAATAATAAACTTCCACCCTTATACATAAATACATAGTTTAATTTAAGAATTTAAAAAAAAATTATAATTAAACTCTAAGTGAAAAAGTGTATCCTTCATAAACATAGAAACATACTATACTTGAGATATATATATATATATATATATATATATATATATATATATATATATATATATATATATATATATATATATATATTCAATGTTAATATTTACTTTACCAATAAGAGAGACAATATAAAGAGAGCATTGGCAAAAAAAAAAGTAAATTACCTGAATTATAAAAATTATAATGTGTCTTGGTTTAGGCAGTTGCGAAAATTAACAGTGACATTTTTACATTTTAAACATTCAAAAGTAGACCCCAGCTGTAAATAAATTACAGTAGCTCCTTGCGGATATATACATTTGTTGATTACCTAGCTTTGCCAAACACAGGTATGAGCTCTAAATTCTGTTAAAGGGACATTAAATGTATTATTATTTTTTTTAAAGTTGTTTCTGCTCATCTTGGCAAATATTTACTATTTATATTTTGAATATATACATTCCCCGAACATTTAAGATGTTCGGGGAATGTAAGGCCCTATTTACAGCTGTATAAAAAACAACTATAGAACCTTATTGTGTCAAATTTAAAGAAAAATAAAGCAAATGTACAGTGTAAAAATTGATTCTTGGAGACAGAACCTGTGTATGATCTCTCTATCCTTGAAAGCTGGTAGTCTAGAAAGACCCTCATAACTGACCTACATCTTAGAGAAGAAACAAGTGGCCTTTAACTTAGTTTCAACCCTTCTGCATCTATGAAGAAACCAAAATGATAAAAATGTGCAACAAGGTCTTCATGATAAAGCTCTTATCAGTACAACTAAATTAATTCTCCTTTTTTAAATAATCAAAGCAACTGTCAATGCCTCCTGTTGACTTCTATTGTGTATACAACTAACAGCTTGCATATTTGGATCTAGACACTTACATACACACAGACATGTAAATTGATTGTACAAATGATAACTTTGAATAACAGGGTGTTGGATGGTGGATGATGGCTTATTCACCGTAAAAACAGTTGCAAGCAATCTAATGTGAATTATGACTGTGGGCATATCTTATACCAAAAAACATAATTTATGCTTACCTGATAAATTTATTTCTCTTGTAGTGTAGTCAGTCCACGGGTCATCCATTACTTATGGGATTATATCTCTTCCCCAACAGGAAGTTGCAAGAGGATCACCCAAGCAGAGCTGCTATATAGCTCCTCCCCTCACGTGTCATATCCAGTCATTCGACCGAAACAAGACGAGAAAGGAGAAACCATAGGGTGCAGTGGCGACTGGAATTAAATTAAAATTTAGATCTGCCTCAAAAGACAGGGCGGGCCGTGGACTGACTACACTACAAGAGAAATAAATTTATCAGGTAAGCATAAATTATGTTTTCTCTTGTTAAGTGTAGTCAGTCCACGGGTCATCCATTACTTATGGGATACCAATACCAAAGCTAAAGTACACGGATGAAGGGAGGGATAAGGCAGGAACTTTAAACGGAAGGAACCACTGCCTGAAGCACCTTTCTCCCAAAAATATCCTCCGAAGAAGCAAAGTATAAAATTTGTAAAATTTTGAAAAAGTGTGAAGTGAAGACCAAGTTGCAGCCTTGCAAATCTGTTCAACAGAGGCCTCATTTTTAAAGGCCCAGGTGGAAGCCACAGATCTCGTAGAATGAGCTGTAATTCTTTCAGGAGGCTGCTGTCCAGCAGTCTCATAGGCTAAACGTATTATGCTACGAAGCCAAAAAGAGAGAGAGGTAGCCGAAGCCTTTTGACCTCTCCTCTGTCCAGAGTAAACGACAAACAGGGAAGACGTTTGACGAAAATCTTTAGTTGCCTGCAAATAGAACTTCAGGGCACGGACTACGTCCAGATTATGCAAAAGTCGTTCCTTCTTTGAAGAAGGGTTAGGACACAAAGATGGAACAACAATCTCTTGATTGATATTCCTGTTAGAAACTACCTTAGGTAAGAACCCAGGTTTAGTACGCAGAACTACCTTGTCTGAATGAAAAATCAGATAAGGAGAATCACAATGTAAGGCAGATAACTCAGAGACTCTTCGAGCCGAGGAAATAGCCATCAAAAACAGAACTTTCCAAGATAACAGCTTGATATCAATGGAATGAAGGGGTTCAAATGGAACGCCTTGCAGAACGTTAAGAACTAAGTTTAAGCTCCACGGCGGAGCAACAGTCTTAAACACAGGCTTAATCCTAGCCAAAGCCTGACAAAAAGCCTGAACGTCTGGAACTTCTGCCAGACGTTTGTGTAGAAGAATAGACAGAGCAGAAATCTGTCCCTTTAACGAACTAGCAGATAAGCCCTTTTCTAAACCCTCTTGTAGAAAAGACAATATCCTAGGAATCCTAACCTTACTCCATGAGTAACTCTTGGATTCGCACCAATATAAATATTTACGCCATATCTTATGGTAAATTCTTCTGGTAACAGGTTTCCTAGCCTGTATTAAGGTATCAATAACCGACTCCGAGAAGCCACGCTTTGATAGAATCAAGCGTTCAATCTCCATGCAGTCAGCCTCAGAGAAATTAGATTTGGATGGTTGAAAGGACCTTGAATTAGAAGGTCCTGCCTCAGAGGCAGAGACCATGGTGGACAGGACGACATGTCCACTAGGTCTGCATACCAGGTCCTGCGTGGCCACGCAGGCGCTATCAGAATCACTGATGCTCTCTCCTGTTTGATCTTGGCAATCAGTCGAGGAAGCATCGGAAATGGTGGAAACACATAAGCCATGTTGAAGACCCAAGGTGCTGTCAGAGCATCTATCAGCACCGCTCCCGGGTCCCTGGACCTGGATCCGTAACAAGGAAGCTTGGCGTTCTGGCGAGACGCCATTAGATCCAGATCTGGTTTGCCCCAACGATGAATCAGTTGAGCGAAGACCTCCGGATGAAGTTCCCACTCCCCCGGATGAAAAGTCTGGCGACTTAGAAAATCCGCCTCCCAGTTCTCCACGCCTGGGATGTAGATCGCTGACAGGTGGCAAGAGTGAGACTCTGCCCAGCGAATTATCTTTGAGACTTCCAACATCGCTAGGGAACTTCTGGTTCCCCCTTGATGGTTGATGTAAGCCACAGTCGTGATGTTGTCCGACTGAAATCTGATGAACCTCAGAGTTGCTAACTGAGACCAAGCTAGAAGAGCATTGAATATTGCTCTTAACTCCAGAATATTTATTGGGAGGAGTTTCTCCTCCTGAGTCCATGATCCCTGAGCTTTCAGGGAATTCCAGACTGCGCCCCAACCTAGAAGGCTGGCGTCTGTTGTTACAATCGTCCAATCTGGCCTGCGAAAGGTCATCCCCTTGGACAGATGGGGCAGAGAAAGCCACCATAGAAGAGATTCTCTGGTCTCTTGATCCAGATTTAACCGAGGGGACAAATCTGAGTAATCCCCATTCCACTGACTTAGCATGCACAATTGCAGCGTTCTGAGATGCAGGCGCGCAAATGGTACTATGTCCATTGCTGCTACCATTAAGCCGATTACTTCCACGCACTGAGCTACTGACGGGTGTGGAATGGAATGAAGGGCACGGCAAGCATTTAGAAGTTTTGATAACCTGGCCTCCGTCAGGTAAATTCTCATCTCTACAGAATCTATAAGAGTCCCTAGGAAGGGAACCCTTGTAAGTGGTAATAGAGAACTCTTTTCCACGTTCACCTTCCACCCATGCGACCTCAGAAATGCCAGAACTATCTCTGTATGAGACTTGGCAGTTTGAAAACTTGACGCTTGTATCAGAATGTCGTCTAGGTACGGAGCTACCGCTATGCCTCGCGGTCTTAGTACCGCCAGAAGTGCGCCCAGAACCTTTGTAAAGATTCTTGGAGCCGTAGCTAACTCGAAGGGAAGAGCTACAAACTGGTAATGCCTGTCTAGGAAGGCAAATCTTAGGTACCGATAATGATCCTTGTGAATAGGTATGTGAAGGTAGGCAATCCTTTAAGTCCACTGTGGTCATGTACTGACCCTCTTGGATCATGGGTAGGATGGTTCGAATAGTTTCCATTTTGAATGATGGAACTCTTAGGAATTTGTTTAGGATTTTTAAGTCAAAGATTGGTCTAAAGGTTCCCTCTTTCTTAGGAACCACAAATAGATTTGAATAGAATCCTTGCCCGTGTTCCGTCCGCGGAACTGGGTGGATCACCCCCATTAGTAAGAGGTCTTGTACACAGCGTAGAAACGCCTCTTTCTTTATTTGGTTTGCTGATAACCTTGAAAGATGAAATCTCCCTTGTGGAGGAGAAGCTTTGAAGTCCAGAAGATATCCCTGAGATATGATCTCCAACACCCAGGGATCCTGGACATCTCTTGCCCAAGCCTGGGCAAAGAGAGAAAGTCTGCCCCCCACTAGATCCGTTTCCGGATAGGGGGCCCTCTCTCCATGCTGTCTTAGGGGCAGCAGCAGGTTTTCTGGCCTGCTTGCCCTTGTTCCAGGACTGGTTAGTTTTCCAGCCCTGTCTGTAACGAGCAACAGCTCCTTCCTGTTTTGGAGCGGAGGAAGTTGATGCAGCTCCTGCCTTGAGGTTACGAAAGGCACGAAAATTAGACTGTTTGGCCTTTGATTTGGCCCTGTCCTGAGGTAGAGCATGGCCCTTACCTCCCGTAATGTCAACGATAATTTCTTTCAAGCCGGGCCCGAATAAGGTCTGCCCTTTGAAAGGAATATTAAGCAATTTAGATTTAGAAGTCACGTCAGCTGACCAGGATTTAAGCCATAGCGCTCTGCGCGCTTGGATGGCGAATCCGGAGTTCTTAGCCGTAAGTTTGGTTAAATGTACGACGGCATCAGAAACAAATGCGTTAGCTAGCTTAAGTGCTTTAAGCTTGTTCATAATTTCATCCAATGGAGCTGTGCGAATGGCCTCTTCCAGAGACTCAAACCAGAATGCCGCCGCAGCAGTGACAGGCGCAATGCATGCAAGGGGCTGTAAGATAAAACCTTGTTGAACAAACATTTTCTTAAGGTAACCTTCTAATTTTTTATCCATTGGATCTGAAAAAGCACAACTATCCTCCACCGGGATAGTGGTACGCTTAGCCAAAGAAGAAACTGCTCCCTCCACCTTAAGGACCGTCTGCCATAAGTCCCGTGTGGTGGCGTCTATTGGAAACATTTTCCTAAATATAGGAGGGGGGGAAAAAGGCACACCGGGTCTATCCCACTCCTTGCTAATAATTTCTGTAAGCCTCTTAGGTATAGGAAAAATGTCAGTACACACCGGTACCGCATAGTATCTATCCAGCCTACATAATTTCTCTGGAATTGCAACCGTGTTACAATCATTCAGAGCCGCTAATACCTCCCCTAGCAATATGCGGAGGTTCTCAAGCTTAAATTTAAAATTTGAAATCTCTGAATCCAGTCTCCCTGGATCAGATCCGTCACCCACAGAATGAAGCTCTCCGTCCTCATGTTCTGCAAATTGTGACGCAGTATCGGACATGGCTCTCCCATCATCAGCGCGCTCTGTCCTTAACCCAGAGCAATCGCGCTTGCCTCTTAATTCTGGCAATTTAGATAATACTTCTGTCATAACAGTAGCCATGTCTTGCAGAGTGATTTGTATGGGCCTCTCTGATGTACTTGGCGCCACAATATCACGCACCTCCTGAGCGGGAGGCGAAGGTACTGACACGTGAGGAGAGTTAGTCGGCATAACTTCCCCCTCGTTGTCTGGTGATAATTTCCTTACATGTAAAGATTGACTTTAATTCAAAGTGACATCAATGCATTTAGTACATAAATTTCTATGGGGCTCCACATTGGACTTCAAACATAGTGAACAAAGAGATTCATCTGTGTCAGACATGTTTAAACAGACTAGCAATGAGACTAGCAAGCTTGGAAAATACTTTCAAATAAATTTACAAGCAATATAAAAAACGCTACTGCGCCTTTAAGAAGCACAAAAAGCTGTCACAGTTGAAATAACAATGAACCAAATTAGTTATAGCAACCAAATTTTCACAGTAAATGAATTAAGTTAGCAAAGGATTGCACCCACCAGCAAAAGGATGATCAACCCCTTAGTACCCAAAAAACGGATAACAATTTAATAATTAACGTTTTTATCACAGTCAAACACACTGTCACAGGTCTGCTGTGACTGATTACCTCCCTCAAAATGAATTTTGAAGACCCCTGAGCTCTCTAGAGACGTCCTGGATCATGGAGGATGAAGTAGGAAGATTGTGACTGAATTTTTACTGCGCAAAAATGCGCTAAAATAGGCCCCTCCCACTCATATTACAACAGTGGGGAAGCTCAGTTAACTGTTTCTATGCAGAAAACAAAGATAGCCATGTGGTAAAAATCATGCCCCAATAAGTTTTATCACCAAGTACCTCACAAAAAACGATTAACATGCTAGTAAACGTTTTAAAAGCTATGAAGTGTTATTAATAAGCCTGCTACCAGTCGCTTTTACTGCAGTTAAGGCTCATATATTACTTCAGTATTAACAGTATTTTCTGAGTCAAATTCCATTCCCTAGAAAAATACTTCAGTGTACACACACTCATCAGCCTGATACCAGTCGCTACCACTGCATTTAAGGCTGAACTTACATTACATTGGTATTAGCAGTATTTTCTCAGTCAATTCCATTCCTTAGAAAAATAATTTACTGCACATACCTCGTTTGCAGGGGGGCCCTGCATGCTATTCCCCTTTTCTGAAGTTACCTCACTCCTCAGAATGTATGAGAACAGCCAGTGGATCTTAGTTACGTCTGCTAAGATCATAGAAAACGCAGGCAGATTCTTCTTCTAATGCTGCCTGAGAACAAACAGCACACTCCGGTGCCATTTAAAATAACAAACTTTTGATTGAAGAAATAAACTAAGTTTAAAAACACCACAGACCTCTCACAACGACCTATCTTTAGTTAGGTTGCAAGAGAATGACTGGATATGACATGTGAGGGGAGGAGCTATATAGCAGCTCTGCTTGGGTGATCCTCTTGCAACTTCCTGTTGGGGAAGAGATATAATCCCATAAGTAATGGATGACCCGTGGACTGACTACACTTAACAAGAGAAATGTCCTATTGTTTTCAATTGGAATGACTGTTAACATTGAAGTATCATCCGCATGCAGATTCTGCCACGAGATGACCAATGAAACAAGTTGACAGCTTCATAAATAGAACCTTTAGTCTTTAGTATGCACATTTCTTTTTTGTCTAGAAACATTTTTTTTAAATGGTATTATAGTTTCAACAAGTTTTATGTATATAATGATTATCTACTGTACATTATAAATCAACTTGAATTTAATAATTTAACTAGGAAAAAAGTTAACATTAAAAACAAAACATGCATAGTTTTAACAGCACGGTGTTAAAAAACGAAATTCAGAACAAATGAAGGAACCAAAACAATTGTTTTCTGACATAAAATCATAATGTTGGAGACTTTCAATGAAAGAAAAGAAATTGCATTAATCTAAATATTTGAAAAAAAATAAAATAAACACGGTAATATGGCTAAGGACTTGCAACGAGGCAGAAATCACACTTTATTCTTAAGTAACAAGCAAGTTTCTTGTAGATTCATTAATGGACACACTCAAAATGTTAAAGCTCTAAGTACTAATTTGTTCATAATAAACATCTCCATAAATTATCATGCCTAGAAAACATGAATTCTACTTACCAGAGGTGCCCAGTAGGTGTAGAGGTAGCCTATTTTTAATGCTGTTACAAACTGAGAACAAGCGACTACCAGAAAATAGAGATTCAAGAAAAATTTGAACTGTTGATACAAAACCTAAAAATAGAAAAAACAAATATCTGAGCAAGTTCCTCATGCAAAACATTAAATTTAGAAAGATATATCCTAAAACATATTAAACTGTAGATTTCTTCTTCATGTTCAGATAAGATTTCATCATACTCAGTGATATCAAATACAGAAACTGGTAGCATTATGGTCCATGTGTGTGTGTGTAAATCCAGATCATTTTGTGTTCCACTTTCAAACGAACAAATACAAATCCGACACCATGTTTGTCATGCATTAATACATACTAATGAAAATATATATATATTTTTCTTTGTTTTATATATATATATATATATATATATATATATATATTTTTTTTTTTTTAACAAAGAAAAATATAGACCAGCGCTCCCAAACTTTTTTTTTTTAGCTTCCAGGGTGCTCTTTAAACAGTCTCATCTAAACCCCACAAAATATCAAGGCACTCTACGGTATTGAAAGTAAATAATCCACTTTAATATGACGTTTCAGGGTTTTAACCCCTTCCTCAGACCATAAAAGACAGCTTGATTAGGGCCCCTTTATAGGATGAAGTCCTCCATCTTAACAATGGGGTTGTATAATGTGAGATACATATGAATTGCTGGTTTGGTGCCCATTTGGTCCCCAGCGGATGCCCACTCTCTACCTGATCACTTTGTTTTTCTTTAAATCTGATTGGCTTATGTGATCAAACTCCTATGTGAACTCAAATTTCTACTATGTGTTTACATTATACGTTTAAATCATACCCTCTATTCCTAGATTATATAATGCATTAATATTTCTAACATGATACATCAATTATGTCCTTTGCAAACAGTGCTTTATTTTAAACATCGTTATGGGCTTTAAGCAGGTTTACATAGAGTCGCTTTCCTGGATTGATACGTCATACAGCAGTTGTTATGCTAATTAGCCATGTGCCACACGCAACTCCGTTACTAAGGATCCAAGCTTTGTTGATGCTGGTTGCAACTATTACAGCTCGTTATGAATCCGGAAGGGGCGTGGTCTCCGTGACGTGCAAACACACAGCGTTACCAATTTACAATTAAGCAAGACTCTATGTATATAAAGCTGCGATTTTCCCATGTTTTTAACTTGCCTTCTCTTTGGATGTCAGGCTCTGTTATCTGCCTGTAGGAACCATCTGATCCATTTGATAAAGGTGCTGGTTGGCACCAAAATGTCATGGGACTATTTTAACCTTTAAAGATTCTTGATATTGCACCCTGGTGGCTGCTCACTCAAGATTTCAGATTTGGAGTGCAGGTCCTCTATTTACTAACGTGTATATATATATATATATATATATATATATATATATATATATATATATATATATATATATATATATATATATATATATATAATACAATATACATATACACACATATATAACCTAACTTAAAAAGAAAAACATAAATTATGCTTACCTGATAATTTCCTTTTCTTCTAATGGAAAGAGTCCACAGCTGCATTCATTACTTTTGGGAAATAAGAACCTGGCCAGGAGGAGGCAAAGACACCCCAGCCAAAGGCTTAAATACGCCTCCCACTCCCCTCATCCCCCAGTCATTCTGCAGAGGAACAAGAAACAGAAGAATAAATATCAGGGTGAAAGGTGCCAGAAGAATAATAAGGACACCCCACATGAAATTACAGGTGGGGAGCTGTAGACTCTTTCCATCAGAAGAAAAGTTCAGGTAAGCATAATATATGTTTTTCTTCTTAAATGGAAAGAGTCCAAGTTATAGAGGACACTGAATGCCAAGACGGGAGGGTACAATAGGCAGCCCATACTGAGGGAACCAGGCCTGAACCTCTACCCAATAAAAAAAAACACTTTGTCCGAAAGCCGAGAAAATTTTAAGAGGAAAAGCCCCAATGACACTGACTCGCAGTTAGTCCAGAAGTCAAACTACAGACCGCAACGGACTCGACTAAGCCAACAGTCCTCTAGGAGACACCGTCGCCCAACAGACGGTCCCCTACCGCTCACCCCCCACAAATGAAGGAGACACCAGCCAAAACCCCGAAAGGGACAAGGCAAAGGAGAACCAATGAAACTGAAAGGTCCCCTAATACAAAAAAGAACACCTCCAAGAGTGAGCCCAGCTCACAGAGACCCAAATGGGCCCAAACAGGGAAAGGAGGCCACGCCTATACCAAGCGAAACCCGGGATAAGACCGGGCACAGAGACAGAACACATGCCTCTCCAACATCCTGCAAGCACGGATTGCAACTGAAGAGGCAAAGTCCTACCAGTGTCTGACAATAGAATACCAAAGCATTCGACCATGAAAAAGTGTGTAATACAGCTAAGTGAAAAACCCCAAGTTTGAGAACACAGAGTCCATAACAGGACGTCACAGAGGGTACTTGCGAGGAAGAAGAAGCAGTCAAGCAAGAAACAGACCGCAAAAGCAACCCCCAGACAGAGGGCACGCTCCAGACAACCTAAGTCGCCGAACCTACACACAGGTCCTTAAAAAGGGGAACACAAAACCTCAATCGAGGCCCCCCGAGAAGAAGTGTATACCCTTAGAACCCGAAGGAAGAGTAAACCCTCTTCTGAAATCAATGGAGCAAGTTGAAAGGAAAATGTATACCCTAGCAGACTGAGCTAACAGGATAGACTCAACAAAGCTCACACATCCAGAGGAGACTATGACCCGAACGCAGCTCCTTAGAACGCTCGGCCATCCTGACCTGCAGACCCACACCCAGCTGGACCAACCCAGCCTCAGGGATCCAAGACAGGGGAACAAAAGAATCATGAAACAGGTACAGGAAAGAGCATAAGGATAGCACAGCCATCCCCACAGAGTACAAGTACAACCCGACTCTAAAAACAGACAACAAGGCCATAGACCTACGGATCTATCAAAATAAAGGCCCAACAAGTCTGACTTGGAGCCAGCAAGACCCCAGGGGGAACCAATCCCACCTTTCCGCCTCCCATCCAGGAGAAGCCCCAAGCAAGGACTCTATCTCCATAGGGAGGAGAATATCCCCTAAAGAAAAGGGATGATGCCGGAAGGGCAACAACTGTCTAAAGGCCCGAAGTCACTGGCTAATGGGTAGAGAAATTCCCAACACAGATGTCATAGAAAAGGACCCCCCTACAAGTAGCTTGCCAAGCTGAGGCACAGCCAACCCATTCGCCTGCAAAGCAGGGAATCCACGGGAACACTGGCAAGCTGACCAGGGGAATGCAACCCTTACTGTGCACCAGAAAATGGACATCCACCGCCAGCAGCTGGGTATGAACCAACAACCCTTGAGGCGCAAGCCACAGAGCTAACCACCAGATGACATGGGATACTCTGTGGCAAAGAGTAAAAAATACTCTGAAAACCTGGCCAACAATGACCAGGTTAGGTAGATGGAGCAAGGACATAACCCAAGTTCCCACTACAGTGGAACACCCCGACCAGCCTATAGATCCAAGATTCCAAAACCACACAAGACTGGGTCAGGAAAAAAGCCAAGCGAAGCTTCAGTAACCGGAAGTCTCAGGGAGAAAAACAGGTCCGGGCACCTAATAGTTCAGGCAAACCTTACCCTAGAACTAAACACCCCAACTGGCCAAAAAGCCAGACACAAGAGATATGGATGCATATCCAGAGAATCCGGATAGCGAGAAGAACTCGAAATCCCCAACCAAAGGAAGGAACCACCCCTAGCTAAAGTCCAACGCTCCAATAAAAATATATAAATATAAAAAAATGTGACCTAATCACAAATGAGGGGGCGCTAAATAATAGACAGTAAGATGGTTTACATCTATATGTTGGTAATAATAACAAGAAAATATACAGTTCAAATGCATTAATGTTGTTTTAGTAAATACAATTTCCTTTAAAGGGAAGAAACAAAAAGGTAATGTCCTTTTGATTGCATGGACTGTTTTCCTGTGTTGGCTGCCTCCTCCTCACCGGCTGGTCCAGGTATAGCTACAAAAAATGGATGGAGGAGCAAGGCTAGAAGAAAAAGGAGCAAGGCTAGAAGTCGTATGAAGATACTTCAGAGCCTCAGGACAACCAAGGGATACCTCAAGGTAAAAAAAATACTACTAGCAGGACTAGTCTCCCTATCACCTCCACACAAGCAGAGGGCACAAGGAAGAGAAAGGCACTAAGCCTACTCAGCTCCGGAAAACCCCGAGCTTCCCTGCAAGGAACAACCATCACCCAGAAACACAGATCCCTAAAAGGAGCGCCAACTCACCCAGAGACAATGGAAGAAGACCCAAAGGTCTCTTATAACTGAGACAGACAGTACACGTCGAAGAGTAAGAGCTGCATCTAGATACACTATAAACAGCTTACGCGTACACCTGCAAGGTGTCAAGAGCTGCAACTGGTTTCAAACTGCAAACCTTCCGCATGCTAGACAGCTATCCTGTACAAGCTGTTGGATCAAGCCCAAAAGGACAAATCCAGAGGCCTAAAAATGAAGGCCAAACCGCTCAACTGCGGTAAGGGGCGTTAAGCCCTCCAACCCTCCACCACATGGGGGAGGAAAACTCTAAGTTCTGATGAAATCAGATGTCAGATAGAGTGACGCAGTGGAAAACTCCCCTGCCCGGCCATCTATGACTGAAGGCTATAAGGAATGAAACAATCCTTCCCGTCTCAAAGACCTAGAGGACCTCTCGAATGCTTAGTTGAACATGAAAAACAATGATAACCTGAGCACTCAGCGTTTCTACCAAACCAGCCGAGCAGAACAGTGCTACGTGTCTGAACAGCCGCAAGACCGAACGAACCCGACAGGACCAGCCTGCACCTAGGCTCTTAATCGGCAAGCTGCATAAATTCTCCCTCATAGGGGAAAAAACAGAAAACAGACATTTTTAACATAGGACTAACAGGTCCAAAACAACTTCCGAAGAACTAATAAAGAGTATCAATCCCAGAAGGTTCCCGAAGGAAACAAAAACAAATAAAATACATCCCATCGGATATAAATAAAATATTAGGCAAACCGGAGGTTAACGCCCAAAAAGACACAGGCCTACTAGTAGGACCAGCCAAACGGAGCCTTATCTTTCAAAAACTGGGAAAGATCTCAAACAAATGACAATCAGGAGATTACTTCATCCCCACATGTCTAATGAGGTGCACCATTCGAATTAGCAGACTGAAAATCCCTGTATCTGGTAACGATAGGGTCATTCAATAACTGAAAAACATGTCTGAGCAATACGCAAAGGCGCGCAATCCTGTAACGAAAGGCACAACACTCAGGGACATTTACACCTGCGGGGGAACTGAAGAGGCCCTCCCCAAGGTGGAAGGCCCGGGAAAATAGGGCACAAGTAAATTCTCAAATAAACGTCTGGACTCTGCAGACGAACAATTGACAACATTATATGGAAGCGAAAATGTGCTGCAACCTCTGGGGGGAACACGCCACCCTGCATGGAGGAATCAGAAACTGGGTTACCCACATGTGTAGAAGTATGAATTGGTAGGGAACTCGCCTCTCGGAGGGCAGGACCCTAAGAGGCGGATGGCTCAGCAGTCCCTTGATTCCCCGAGCCCGAGGAACCAGGTGCTCTGAAATAGCATACAGAACAAAACTGGTTGACATGTGTCAATGAGGACAATACGGATTCACCACCGGACACAGAATCTGAATCTGAAATCAAAATAGTCTCAGTATCAGCATCCTCCATAACTGAAACTAAATTTAGCACAGTCTCAGCATCAGAATCCTACATAACTGGATAGAGGATATATAAATATGGACTAAGTAGTAAAAACAAAAACGGCACCTGACCACCCCAATGGCTGGGGCACTCACCACCTCCTATGACCATACCCCTGCGGACTAGAAAATTTCCTTTGCCACACGGTCGGGAATGCAGAAATGGAAAACAGAACGTAACCACGCCCTAACACAAGGTGAACCGTACAGTCCAAAAAAGCGCGCCCAACCAAATGGCCGCCTCCCTTCCAAAGGCCTCAATGTTCCAAACCGTGAGCCCATAAACATCACACATAAGCAGGTTGAATAACATAACAAGCATGATTATAAACCCCCCTGTTCAATAAACCCCCTCAGGAGATATTAACCCTCGATTCCAAGATACTACAAGAGACTCACTGAGACCCTTATGATAAATTAGACCTACAAGGTGGTAGCCTCTCAGGAAAACATTCACATTACAGTACATTGATTAAGAAAGTAAAATGAAACGATCTTACCGGAATCAACGCAGTGGAACAGGAACACGGCCTTTCAAGTGTGACGGATAGTAGCATCGCCTCCGCCATGGACTTGAGAGAAGAAAGCAGGCAGCGGAGCGAAGTTAAACAGAGCCGATTGCTTGAGGAGCTGTTAATCTGAGTCGGGATGGTTTCGCAGAAAGACTCTCCCTGCATCTCCAGACTCTAACTTTCATCCAAGCCCTCACTGAGAGACTGACAGGACTACTTAAAACTCCTGTCCCATGCCGAAGAGTACTACTCTCCATAAGAGACAAAAAACTAAAATTAAAAATTCTGACACTTCTCTGCCAACTTCCTGGGACGAAAGACAAAGAATGACTGGGGGATGAGGGGAGTCTGAGGAGTATTTAAGCATTTCGCTGGGGTGTCTTTGCCTCCTCCTGGTGGCCAGGTTCTTATTTCCCAAAAGTAATGAATGCAGCTGTGGACTCTTTCCATTTAAGAAGAAAATCTGCATTTTCAAATCACAACATTGAATGCTTAACAGTATTCTTAATGAACTCCATGACCTTTAGGAAAATGTGCACTGTTTAAGTAATTTGTGTGCATTTAATAATTTAAACTAAGAGAAGAAAAAAATAGGCTTCGTTCAATAAAGATAAGAATATTTATCTGTCTGAAAGACAGTTGACATTTTATTAGACATAAGATCTGCCTTTTAATTACAGAGCCATTAGTTGTTGCGAGTTTTAATAAAGGCACATATTAAATTCCAAGACTTTTCCAACTATTGGATCTAAAGATGCTCAATAAAGTATACAAATGTATTTGCATTAAGACCACATATTCAAGTATAAAAAATATATGAAAGCCAGTTCATTATTATCATAGCAAAAGCTTTAGATTGTAATAAAGAAATACTTTTTAATTAACATACTTTGCTTGCAAGAAGAATAAAATAATGTTCAACTATTTTGTTTCAGATGTATATATTTGAAATAAAATGCTAGTAAAATACAATCACCATCACAAAATACAGCATAACAACATTACATTAGAAATTAAACTGGTAAATGTTAGTTTATATATTTTTGCCTTACCCCAGGTATAAATGTAAAGACGTTATACTTTTGATTTTTTATTGCATTTCTTGGATACTTTTCTTCACATTTCTCTGGACATCCCAACCAAACAGTGCGAGCTTTAAGCTCTTTCTTTCTTCTGCACACATTTACTAGCCAATCACAGCAGCTAAAAAGAATAGGCCAAAAAAGAGCATGTTACTCATCCAAAATGTATGCATAATTAGATTGCAAAGATACCAGCCATTAGATAATAAACCATGCATGTGGTACAAATTATGGAAAGGAGGTGGAACACCCATAAAACATGTTGGGTAGTGGTGTTTTTTTATTGTTGCTGATTTGTTTTTAAAGAACAGTACAAAGTTGATTTGGTGTATTTACGGGAAGGGTATTTATGGGCATTTTTAATTTTGTGGGGTTTATTAAATTTATGAATATGGAGTTTGATCCCTAGAATGGACAAATATTGGATTGTAATCAAAAGGATTGTACATATATAATTAGGAAAATGCTCATAAATGCAATTCCAGAATACTTTGGTTTGAATAATTATATATATATATATATATATATATATATATATATATATATATATATATATATATATATATATATATATATATATATATATATTTGAAATCACTGCTTTTACCGATTTTGTATTATATTTTTAATCCTTAGCTTTTATTGTTAGCTTTGCAACATATACTTTTTGATATGTGGTTATGGATCCTTGTGTCAATATATCGATGTGTATGTGGATTATTACCCTTAATTATTCAGATGAGATATAATTATGAAAACTGGGACAATAAGGAATCTCCCTATGGAAAGAGAGAAGGCAAACTAAAAGGAAGCGGACACATCATGACATCACTCCTTGAAAATGCCAATAGCATTGGCGAAACGTACATCAGAGGTTTGTACAGACTGACATGTCATAGGAGTTTGGGACAATATTGCAGCATTTCACAGTTCCAATCTCAGGAGAGAACGAAGAGTGACAGCCGGTGTATCTTTTACTGTAGAACTGTTCTGTGAACGTTTGTCCCTGTTAAACTCCTTATGTGATTTTGTCTATTTATGAGTTTTAATATGTACTTATTATTTTATTGAATTCTTAAATCATCATACGGATCGGTTGGTGCCATTTATTTCTGGGGTTATTACCCTCCCATATGCGCTTATACCTAAGAGCTCAGTCATAAGCTCTCACAAACATGAGTAAGGTTTCTTCTGGTCATTATATTTTTATGAAAACAGACCTTCACTATATTTGCTCATCTTTTTTCCTTTGAGGTTTTCCCTGGATCACTGTGAAGAATACTTACACTAGGGACTATATCCTTTATTTTGATACTTTTGTATCTTTTATGAGACACAGTTACTCGTGTGTTTCATATCTCTTTAAATTCTGACCTCACAAACAACTGCCTTGGGAAAAAAACAGCACCTACGCAACTCTGTATATGGACCTTGAATATATTTATATAAAGTAATCATATAACCTCTCAAGCGCCTTTTATCTAAAATAAAAAGACCCCGTTTAGCTAACCTTTATTCCTAGTTTTGTGGCCCTTCTTTTTATAATTCTGCAATTTCCATTTTTAAAATTGGTCTCCTGAACTGCACCCCATACTCAAAGTGAAGTCTTACTAGGGCTTAATATAGCTACAGAATTATGCTTTCTTCCCTTGCATCTGTCTCTTTTAATACATGATAGTATAGTATTTTAATAGATTTAGAAGATGCTGCCTTGAATTGCACATTCATTTTTAGCTTGTTATCTATAAGTACACCTAAATAATTTTCCTCCTCTATTTTGCTAAGTTTAGTACTATTTAAAGGGACAGTCTAGTCAAATTTAAACTTTAATGATTCAGATAGGGCATATAATTTTAAACACTTTTCCAATTAACTTTTATCAAAATTTGCTTTGTTCTTTTGGTATTCTAAGTTGAAAGCTAAACCTAGGTAGGCTTATATGATCATTTCTAAGCCCTTGAAAACCACCTCTTATCGGAATGCATTTGACAATTTTTACAGCTAGAGGGCGTTAGTTCATGTTTTCCATATAAATAACATTGTGCTCACGTCTGTGAAGTTACTTATGAGAGGGCACTTATTGGCTAAAATGCAAGTCTGTCAAAAGAACTGAAAAAGGGGGCAGTCTGCAGCGGCTTACGTACAAGGTAATCACAGAGGTAAAGACAAAATGTATGCTTACCTGATAAATGTATTTCTTTCCGGATATGGTGAGTCCACAACGTCATCAATTACTGTTGGGAATATCACTCCTGGCCAGCAGGAGGAGGCAAAGAACACCACAGCAAACCTGTTAAGTATCACTCCCCTTCCCACAACCCCAGTCATTAGACCGAATGGAAATGAAAAAAGGAATAACACAAAAGCATAGAGGTGCCTGAAGTTTAGACAAAAATAACTGTCTTAACAAAAAAAAAGGGGGATGGGGTGGGGTAGTGGATACACCATATCCGGAAAGGAAATAAATTTATCAGGTAAGCATAAATTTTGTTTTCTTTCCTAAGATATGGTGAATCCACAACGTCATCAATTACTGTTGGGAATCAATACCCAAGCAAGAGGACACAGATGACTAGGGAGGGAAAACAAGACAGGCAGACCTAAACAGAAGGCACCACTGCTTGAAGAACCTTTTCTCCCAAAAGAAGCCTATGGCACAAATGGTTGTAAAAGTTTCTCTTTTATCCCCTTTGTTCAGAAATAGCAGACATATATGGCTTTGCTTTTTGGCAATTAGAAGGCCGCTAAATGCCGCTGTGTGCCAGTACTAAAACTAAAAACATAACTTATGTAAGAACTTACCTGATAAATTCATTTCTTTCATATTAGCAAGAGTCCATGAGCTAGTGACGTATGGGATATACATTCCTACCAGGAGGGGCAAAGTTTCCCAAACCTCAAAATGCCTATAAATACACCCCTCACCACACCCACAATTCAGTTTAACGAATAGCCAAGAAGTGGGGTGATAAAAAAGTGCGAAAGCATATAAAATAAGGAATTGGAATAATTGTGCTTTATACAAAAATCATAACCACCCCAAAAAAAGGGCGGGCCTCATGGACTCTTGCTAATATGAAAGAAATGAATTTATCAGGTAAGTTCTTACATAAATTAAATTAAATAAAATGTTTTCTTTCATGTAATTAGCAAGAGTCCATGAGCTAGTGACGTATGGGATAATGATTACCCAAGATGTGGATCTTTCCCCGCAAGAGTCACTAGAGAGGGAGGGATAAAATAAAGACAGCCAATTCCTGCTGAAAATAATCCACACCCAAAATAAAGTTTAATGAAAAACATAAGCAGAAGATTCAAACTGAAACCGCTGCCTGAAGTACTTTTCTACCAAAAACTGCTTCAGAAGAAGAAAATACATCAAAATGGTAGAATTTAGTAAAAGTATGCAAAGAGGACCAAGTTGCTGCTTTGTAAATCTGATCAATCGAAGCTTCATTCCTAAACGCCCAGGAAGTAGAAACTGACCTAGTAGAATGAGCTGTAATCCTTTGAGGCGGAGTTTTACCCGACTCAACATAGGCAAGATGAATTAAAGATTTCAACCAAGATGCCAAAGAAATGGCAGAAGCTTTCTGGCCTTTTCTAGAACCGGAAAAGATAACAAATAAACTAGAAGTCTTTCGGAAAGACTTAGTAGCTTCAACATAATATTTCAAAGCTCTAACAACATCCAAAGAATGCAATGATTTCTCCTTAGAATTCTTAGGATTAGGACATAATGAAGGAACCACAATTTCTCTACTAATGTTGTTAGAATTCACAACTTTAGGTAAAAATTCAAAAGAAGTTCGCAACACTGCCTTATCCTGATGAAAAATCAGAAAAGGAGACTCACAAGAAAGAGCAGATAATTCAGAAACTCTTCTGGCAGAAGAGATTGCCAAAAGGAACAAAAACTTTCCAAGAAAGTAATTTAATGTCCAATGAATGCATAGGTTCAAACGGAGGAGCTTGAAGAGCCCCCAGAACCAAATTCAAACTCCAAGGAGGAGAAATTGACTTTATACGAACCAAAGCTTGTACAAAACAATGAATATCAATGAATATCAGGAAGATTAGCAATCTTTCTGTGAAAAAGAACAGAAAGAGCAGAGATTTGTCCTTTCAAAGAACTTGCGGATAAACCTTTATCTAAACCATCCTGAAGAAACTGTAAAATTCTCGGAATTCTAAAAGAATGCCAAGAAAAATGATGAGAAAGACACCAAGAAATATAAGTCTTCCAGATTCTATAATATATCTCTCTGGATACAGATTTACGAGCCTGTAACATAGTATTAATCACAGAGTCAGAGAAACCTCTTTGACCAAGAATCAAGCGTTCAATCTCCATACCTTTAAATTTAAGGATTTGAGATCCTGATGGAAAAAAGGACCTTGCGACAGAAGGTCTGGTCGTAGCGGAAGAGTCCACGGATGGCAAGAGGCCATCCGGATAAGATCCGCATACCAAAACCTGTGAGGCCATGCCGGAGCTACCAGCAGAACAAACGAGCATTCCTTCAGAATCTTGGAGATTACTCTTGGAAGAAGAACTAGAGGCGGAAAGATATAAGCAGGATGATACTTCCAAGGAAGTGATAATGCATCCACTGCTTCCGCCTGAGGATCCCGGGATCTGGACAGATACCTGGGAAGTTTCTTGTTTAGATGAGACGCCATCAGATCTATTTCTGGAAGCTCCCACATTTGAAAAATCTGAAGAAATACCTCTGGGTGAAGAGACCATTCGCCCGGATGCAACGTTTGGCGACTGAGAAAATCCGCTTCCCAATTGTCTATACCTGGGATATGAACCGCAGATATTAGACAGGAGCTGGATTCCGCCCAAACCAGAATTCGAGATACTTCTTTCATAGCCAGAGGACTGTGAGTCCCTCCTTGATGATTGATGTATGCCACAGTAGTGACATTGTCTGTCTGAAAAAAAATGAACGATTCTCTCTTCAGAAGAGGCCAAAACTGAAGAGCTCTGAAAATTGCACCGAGTTCCAAAATATTGATCAGTAATCTCACCTCCTGAGATTCCCAAACTCCTTGTGCTGTCAGAGATCCCCACACAGCTCCCCAACCTGTGAGACTTGCATCTGTTGAAATTACAGTCCAGGTCGGAAGCACAAAAGAAGCCCCCTGAATTAAACAATGGTGATCTGTCCACCACGTTAGAGAGTGTCGTACAATCGGTTTTAAAGATATTAATTGAGATATCTTTGTGTAATCCTTGCACCATTGATTCAGCATACAGAGCTGAAGAGGTCGCATGTGAAAACGAGCAAAGGGGATCGCGTCCGATGCAGCAGTCATAAGACCTAGAATTTCCATGCATAAGGCTACCGAAGGGAATGATTGTGACTGAAGGTTTCGACAAGCCGAAATCAATTTTAGACGTCTCTTGTCTGTTAAAGACAGAGTCATGGACACTGAATCTATCTGGAAACCCAGAAAGGTTACCCTTGTCTGAGGAATCAATGAACTTTTTGGTGAATTGATCCTCCAACCATGATCTTGAAGAAACAACACAAGTCGATTCGTATGAGATTCTGCTAAATGTAAAGACTGAGCAAGTACCAAGATATCGTCCAAATAAGGAAATACCACAATACCCTGTTCTCTGATTACAGACAGAAGGGCACCGAGAACCTTTGTAAAAATTCTTGGAGCTGTAGCTAGGCCAAACGGCAGAGCCACAAACTGGTAATGCTTGTCCAGAAAAGAGAATCTCAGGAACTGATAATGATCCGGATGAATCGGAATATGCAGATATGCATCCTGTAAATCTATTGTGGACATATAATGCCCTTGCTGAACAAAAGGCAAGATAGTCCTTACAGTTACCATTTTGAATGTTGGTATCCTTACATAACGATTCAATATTTTTAGATCCAGAACTGGTCTGAAGGAATTCTCCTTCTTTGGTACAATGAAGAGATTTGAATAAAACCCCATCCCCAGTTCCAGAACTGGAACTGGCATAATTACTCCAGCCAACTCTAGATCTGAAACACAATTCAGAAATGCTTGAGCTTTCACTGGATTTACTGGGACACGGGAAAGAAAAAAATCTCTTTGCAGGAGGTCTCATCTTGAAACCAATTCTGTACCCTTCTGAAACAATGTTCTGAATCCAAAGATTGTGAACAGAATTGAACCAAATTTCTTTGAAAAAACGTAACCTGCCCCCTACCAGCTGAGCTGGAATGAGGGCCGCACCTTCATGTGGACTTAGAAGCAGGCTTTGCCTTTCTAGAAGGCTTGGATTTATTCCAGACTGGAGATGGTTTCCAAACTGAAACTGCTCCTGAGGATGAAGGATCAGGCTTTTGTTCTTTGTTGAAACGAAAGGAACGAAAACGATTATTAGCCCTGTTTTTACCCTTAGATTTTTTTATCCTGTGGTAAAAAAGTTCCTTTCCCACCAGTAACAGTTGAGATAATAGAATCCAACTGAGAACCAAATAATTTGTTACCCTGGAAAGAAATGGAAAGTAGAGTTGATTTAGAAGCCATATCAGCATTCCAAGTTTTAAGCCATAAAGCTCTTCTAGCTAGAATAGCTAGAGACATAAACCTGACATCAACTCTGATAATATCAAAGATGGCATCACAGATACAATTATTAGCATGCTGAAGAAGAAGAATAATATTATGAGAATCATGATCTGTTACTTGTTGCGCTAAAGTCTCCAACCAAAAAGTTGAAGCTGCAGCAACATCAGCCAATGATATAGCAGGTCTAAGAAGATTACCTGAACACAGATAAGCTTTTCTTAGAAAGGATTCAATTTTCCTATCTAAAGGATCTTTAAACGAAGTACCATCCGACGTAGGAATAGTAGTACGTTTAGCAAGGGTAGAAATAGCCCCATCGACTTTAGGGATATTGTCCCAAAATTCCAATCTGTCAGACGGCACAGTATATAATTGCTTAAAACGTTTAGAAGGAGTAAATGAATTACCCAATTTATCCCATTCTCTGGAAATTACTTCAGAAATAGCATTAGGAACAGGAAAAACTTCTGGAATAACCACAGGAGATTGAAATACCTTATCTAAACGTTTAGAATTAGTATCAAGAGGACCAGAATCCTCTACTTCTAAAGCAATTAGTACTTCTTTAAGTAAAGAACGAATAAATTCCATTTTAAATAAATATGAAGATTTATCAGCATCAATCTCTGAGACAGAATCCTCTGAACCAGAAGAGTCATCAGAATCAGAATGATGATGTTAATTTAAAAATTCATCTGTAGAGAGAGAAGTTTTTAAAAGATTTTTTATGTTTACTAGAAGGAGAAATAACAGACATAGCCTTCTTGATGGATTCAGAAACAAAATCTCTTATGTTATCAGGAACATTCTGCACCTTAGATGTTGAAGGAACTGCAACAGGCAATGGTACATTACTAAAGGAAATATTATCTGCTTTAACAAGTTTGTCATGACAATTAATACAAACAACAGCCGGAGGAATAGCTACCAAAAGTTTACAGCAGATACACTTAGCTTTGGTAGTTCCAGCACTAGACAGCGATTTTCCTGAAGTATCTTCTGACTCAGATGCAACGTGAGACATCTTGCAATATGTAAGAGAAAAAACAACATATAAAGCAAAATTGATCAAATTCCTTAAATGACAGTTTCAGGAATGGGAAAAAATGCCAATAAACAAGCTTCTAGTAACCAGAAGCAAAGAAAAAATGAGACTGAAATAATGTGGAGACAAAAGCGACGCCCATATTTTTTGGAGCCAAATAAGACGCCCACATTATTTGGCGCCTAAATGCTTTTTGGTGCCAAAAATGACGCCACATCCGGAACGCCGACATTTTTGGCGCAAAAGGACGTCAAAAAAATGACGCAACTTCCGGCGACACGTATGACGCCGGAAACAGAAAAGATTTTTTGCGCCAAAAAAGTCCGCGCCAAGAATGACGCAATAAAATGAAGCATTTTCAGCCCCCGCGAGCCTAACAGCCCACAGGGAAAAAAGAGTCAAATTTTAAGGTAAGAAAAAAATTGATTCAAATGCATTATCCCAAATATGAAACTGACTGTCTGAAAATAAGGAATGTTGAACATTCTGAGTCAAGGCAAATAAATGTTTGAATACATATATTTAGAACTTTATAAATAAAGTGCCCAACCATAGCTTAGAGTGTCACAGAAAATAAGATTTACTTACCCCAGGACACTCATCTACATGTTTGTAGAAAGCCAAACCAGTACTGAAACGAAAATCAGCAGAGGTAATGGTATATAAATAAGAGTATATCGTCGATCTGAAAAGGGAGGTAAGAGATGAATCTCTACGACCGATAACAGAGAACCTATGAAATAGACCCCGTAGAAGGAGATCACTGCATTCAAATAGGCAATACTCTCCTCACATCCCTCTGACATTCACTGCACGCTGAGAGGAAAACCGGGCTCCAACTTGCTGCGGAGCGCATATCAACGTAGAATCTAGCACAAACTTACTTCACCACCTCCATAGGAGACAAAGTTTGTAAAACTGAATTGTGGGTGTGGTGAGGGGTGTATTTATAGGCATTTTGAGGTTTGGGAAACTTTGCCCCTCCTGGTAGGAATGTATATCCCATACGTCACTAGCTCATGGACTCTTGCTAATTACATGAAAGAAAGGTTTTTTTTTAATTAGTTTTTTTTTATTATTATTATTATTTTATTTATTTTTTGTAATTAAAAAAAAACAACAAAAAAAACATTCTGCTGTGTAGGATCCCCCCAACCTCCATGCCCCCCCCCCCCACAGCTCTCTAACCCTCCCCCTTATTATGCGCCATCTTGGGTACTGGCAGTACCCAGTTTTCCATGAAATAATGTTTTTGTTTTTTTTTCTCAAATGTTTCTGTAGTGTAGCTGCCCCCCCCCCCTCAATAACCAACCCCCCACTCCCTCCCAGATCCCTTAGATGAAAATTCCCTCACTCCTCTCTCCCACTTTATTTTACAACAATTGTGCCATAGTGTAGCGTTCCCACCCGCTCCCGCCCTCCATGCACGCGTGCGCTCCCGGCGTTCCCGAATGTGATCTGCCCCCCTCTGACGCGCAACCCCCATTGATGGCCGCCCACCCGCCTCACTGCAACGGCTCCCATCCACCAACATTCATGGCCATCGAAGTCCGATGCAGAGAGGGCCACAGAGTGTCTTTCTCTGCATCGGATGGCTAAAAAACGTTATTGCAGGATGCCTCAATATCGAGGCATCACTGCAATAACATGAAAGCAGCTGGAAGCGAACAGGATCGCTTGCACCGCTACAAGACACCAACGACATACAGGGTACATCCTTGGTTATTAACGGCCTTTTTTTGTAGAACGTACCCTGTACGTCGTTGGTCGTTAAGGGGTTAAAGGGACATGAAACCCAAAATTTATCTTTCATGATTCAGATAAATACAATTTAAAAAAACTTTCCTATTTACTTCTATTTATTTGCTTCCTTCTCATTGTTATCCTTTACTGAAAGCAATATCTAGCAAAGCTCAGGAGCAGCAGAGAACCTAGGTTCTAGCTGTTGATTAGTAGCTGCATATATATGGTGATGATTTCAGCTTAACTGGAGCTTTTTGTAAGTATTTTAGATTTGTATAGGTTGAACCTGATGGACTTCGGTCTTTTTTCAACCTCATCTACTATGTTACTATGATTGTGATTGGCTCACACATGAGTTCAGTTAGAAACCATTAGTGCTTTGCTGCTCCTTCAACAAATGATACCAAGAAAATGAAGCAAATTAGACAAAAGAAGTAAATTAGAAAGATGTTAAAAATTGTATTCTCTATCTGAATCATAAAAGAAAAAAAATGGGTTTCATGTCCCTTAAGGTACCAAAGAGGAGCAACAGACTTAAACACAGGCCTGATTCTGACCAGGGCCTGACAAAAAGATTGCACGTCTGGCACATCCGCCAGACGCTTGTGCAACAAAATAGATCATGCATGAGTGATAAACCCTTTTCCAGACCTTCCTGGAGAAAGGAAAATATCCTAGGTATCCTTACCCTACTCCAAGAGTAGCCCATAGATTCACACCAATAAAGGTATTTACGCCATATGAAAAACGAAGAGAAATTGAGGAGCACCGCAACAAGCTTATAGGTTAAAACTAAATACTTTTATTGGAAATTCGCTTTAAAAAAAAAAAAGTGCAGGTTATAGACAAACCTAGTAAAACCATCATAGGAGGGTACATGGAACAAAAGCAAAGGCTGAAAGCCTAGTGTAAAAAACTTTGAACACAGACTGCATTAAAAACAATTCCATGAGTGCTGATAGGACAAGCGGTACACACCTTCACGAATTCAGACCTATCAGAACCCCTATATGCATGGACTCCTCCTCCCTTGCGTGTGCCCTTCAAGGTGGGTGTGTATGTTACATTCCTAAGATCCTCCCTCTAGCTACTAACTCTAGCTATGCTTAAAATAGCGTCTAGAGCAAACTCGTTAACACTCTGGACTAAAAAGTGCTCAGTGCCCTGCAAGGAACAGCTGAATTGAATGCATATATTTAACAGTTAACTGCACATACGCTAAATCGTGTAACACTGTATACTTTATCATAGCTCTATAGCTGAGCTTTACAAACTTTTCATGTTGGTGACACACTTTTTAGACCTACATAATTTCGTGACACAGTAATTCAGATATACTAGCAAAACAGGAGGTTAAACTAACTGTTTTAAGAGATACGGACACATACATAAATGATATAATAACGAAATGTATTTACAAGTAACAGTATGTAAGTATGTGCAAGAATTAAAAAAAAGTTTAATATCACCATCAGCTAATTGCTATTTTAATGGGATGTATGTAGATGGGATGAACACAGTTTCTGAATATTTGGTAGAATATTAGATAAAGATTAGGGGGAGAGATTGTATAGTGTAAGCCCTGTCATAAGACCAAAGTACACTGTGAAAATTAGATGCACGGGAATCGGGGGCGATATGTAAACAGATGTTAACTTGCAATTCTAAGCTGAATGTTGAAAGCTAAAGGCACAAGAACTGGGTTAAAGCTCTACAAATGATGAACAGTATCAATGTTAAGACCTAGATAGAATTATAAGATCTAAAACACTAGTGGACTGAGAGCTATTTAAATATACAGTACGCTAACAGTCCAAATAGGTCTAGTACAAAATATCGGAATACAACACTTGAGAAAATTCTACATGGTCATGGTATCATTGGTCATCTAAACCATTCAATAAATATCTTAAGTAGGGGAGTGGATCTGGAGACATATAGAGCCTCTTTGGTGAACATAGTAAAATATTGTTCAAATAAATCCAGGTACAAAAAAAAATAAATGTGAATGAAAACAGAATTTATGTTTACCTGATAAATTACTTTCTCCAACGGTGTGTCCGGTCCACGGCGTCATCCTTACTTGTGGGATATTCTCTTCCCCAACAGGAAATGGCAAAGAGCCCAGCAAAGCTGGTCACATGATCCCTCCTAGGCTCCGCCTACCCCAGTCATTCGACCGACGTTAAGGAGGAATATTTGCATAGGAGAAACCATATGAAACCGTGGTGACTGTAGTTAAAGAAAATAAATTATCAGACCTGATTAAAAAACCAGGGCGGGCCGTGGACCGGACACACCGTTGGAGAAAGTAATTTATCAGGTAAACATAAATTCTGTTTTCTCCAACATAGGTGTGTCCGGTCCACGGCGTCATCCTTACTTGTGGGAACCAATACCAAAGCTTTAGGACACGGATGAAGGGAGGGAGCAAATCAGGTCACCTAAATGGAAGGCACCACGGTTTGCAAAACCTTTCTCCCAAAAATAGCCTCAGAAGAAGCAAAAGTATCAAACTTGTAAAATTTGGTAAAAGTGTGCAGTGAAGACCAAGTCGCTGCCCTACATATCTGATCAACAGAAGCCTCGTTCTTGAAGGCCCATGTGGAAGCCACAGCCCTAGTGGAATGAGCTGTGATTCTTTCGGGAGGCTGCCGTCCGGCAGTCTCGTAAGCCAATCTGATGATGCTTTTAATCCAAAAAGAGAGAGAGGTAGAAGTTGCTTTTTGACCTCTCCTTTTACCGGAATAAACAACAAACAAGGAAGATGTTTGTCTAAAATCCTTTGTAGCATCTAAATAGAATTTTAGAGCGCGAACAACATCCAAATTGTGCAACAAACGTTCCTTCTTCGAAACTGGTTTCGGACACAGAGAAGGTACGATAATCTCCTGGTTAATGTTTTTGTTAGAAACAACTTTTGGAAGAAAACCAGGTTTAGTACGTAAAACCACCTTATCTGCATGGAACACCAGATAAGGAGGAGAACACTGCAGAGCAGATAATTCTGAAAACTCTTCTAGCAGAAGAAATTGCAACCAAAAACAAAACTTTCCAAGATAATAACTTAATATCAACGGAATGTAAGGGTTCAAACGGAACCCCCTGAAGAACTGAAAGAACTAAGTTGAGACTCCAAGGGGGAGTCAAAGGTTTGTAAACAGGCTTGATTCTAACCAGAGCCTGAACAAAGGCTTGAACATCTGGCACAGCTGCCAGCTTTTTGTGAAGTAACACAGACAAGGCAGAAATCTGTCCCTTCAGGGAACTTGCAGATAATCCTTTTTCCAATCCTTCTTGAAGGAAGGATAGAATCTTAGGAATCTTAACCTTGTCCCAAGGGAATCCTTTAGATTCACACCAACAGATATATTTTTTCCAAATTTTGTGGTAAATCTTTCTAGTTACAGGCTTTCTGGCCTGAACAAGAGTATCGATAACAGAATCTGAGAACCCTCGCTTCGATAAGATCAAGCGTTCAATCTCCAAGCAGTCAGCTGGAGTGAGACCAGATTCGGATGTTCGAACGGACCTTGAACAAGAAGGTCTCGTCTCAAAGGTAGCTTCCATGGTGGAGCCGATGACATATTCACCAGATCTGCATACCAAGTCCTGCGTGGCCACGCAGGAGCTATCAAGATCACCGACGCCCTTTCCTGATTGATCCTGGCTACCAGCCTGGGGATGAGAGGAAACGGCGGGAATACATAAGCTAGTTTGAAGGTCCAAGGTGCTACTAGTGCATCCACTAGAGCCGCCTTGGGATCCCTGGATCTGGACCCGTAGCAAGGAACTTTGAAGTTCTGACGAGAGGCCATCAGATCCATGTCTGGAATGCCCCACAGTTGAGTGACTTGGGCAAAGATTTCCGGATGGAGTTCCCACTCCCCCGGATGCAATGTCTGACGACTCAGAAAATCCGCTTCCCAATTTTCCACTCCTGGGATGTGGATAGCAGACAGGTGGCAGGAGTGAGACTCCGCCCATAGAATGATTTTGGTCACTTCTTCCATCGCCAGGGAACTCCTTGTACCCCCCTGATGGTTGATGTACGCAACAGTTGTCATGTTGTCTGATTGAAACCGTATGAACTTGGCCCTCGCTAGCTGAGGCCAAGCCTTGAGAGCATTGAATATCGCTCTCAGTTCCAGAATATTTATCGGTAGAAGAGATTCTTCCCGAGACCAAAGACCCTGAGCTTTCAGGGATCCCCAGACCGCGCCCCAGCCCATCAGACTGGCGTCGGTCGTGACAATGACCCACTCTGGTCTGCGGAAGGTCATCCCTTGTGACAGATTGTCCAGGGACAGCCACCAACGGAGTGAGTCTCTGGTCCTCTGATTTACTTGTATCCTCGGAGACAAGTTTGTATAGTCCCCATTCCACTGACTGAGCATGCACAGTTGTAATGGTCTTAGATGAATGCGCGCAAAAGGAACTATGTCCATTGCCGCTACCATCAAACCTATCACTTCCATGCACTGCGCTATGGAAGGAAGAGGAACGGAATGAAGTATCCGACAAGAGTCTAGAAGTTTTGTTTTTCTGGCCTCTGTCAGAAAAATCCTCATTTCTAAGGAGTCTATTATTGTCCCCAAGAAGGGAACCCTTGTTGACGGAGATAGAGAACTCTTTTCCACGTTCACTTTCCATCCGTGAGATCTGAGAAAGGCCAGGACAATGTCCGTGTGAGCCTTTGCTTGAGGAAGGGACGACGCTTGAATCAGAATGTCGTCCAAGTAAGGTACTACAGCAATGCCCCTTGGTCTTAGCACAGCTAGAAGGGACCCTAGTACCTTTGTGAAAATCCTTGGAGCAGTGGCTAATCCGAAAGGAAGCGCCACGAACTGGTAATGCTTGTCCAGGAATGCGAACCTTAGGAACCGATGATGTTCCTTGTGGATAGGAATATGTAGATACGCATCCTTTAAATCCACCGTGGTCATGAATTGACCTTCCTGGATGGAAGGAAGAATTGTTCGAATGGTTTCCATTTTGAACGATGGAACCTTGAGAAACTTGTTTAAGATCTTGAGATCTAAGATTGGTCTGAACGTTCCCTCTTTTTTGGGAACTATGAACAGATTGGAGTAGAACCCCATCCCTTGTTCTCCTAATGGAACAGGATGAATCACTCCCATTTTCAACAGGTCTTCTACACAACGTAAGAATGCCTGTCTTTTTATGTGGTCTGAAGACAACTGAGACCTGTGGAACCTCCCCCTTGGGGGAAGCCCCTTGAATTCCAGAAGATAACCTTGGGAGACTATTTCTAGCGCCCAAGGATCCAGAACATCTCTTGCCCAAGCCCGAGCGAAGAGAGAGAGTCTGCCCCCCACCAGATCCGGTCCCGGATCGGGGGCCAACATTTCATGCTGTCTTGGTAGCAGTGGCAGGTTTCTTGGCCTGCTTTCCCTTGTTCCAGCCTTGCATTGGTCTCCAAGCTGGCTTGGCTTGAGAAGTATTACCCTCTTGCTTAGAGGACGTAGCACTTTGGGCTGGTCCGTTTCTACGAAAGGGACGAAAATTAGGTTTATTTTTGGCCTTGAAAGGCCGATCCTGAGGAAGGGCATGGCCCTTACCCCCAGTGATATCAGAGATAATCTCTTTCAAGTCAGGGCCAAACAGCGTTTTCCCCTTGAAAGGAATGTTAAGTAGCTTGTTCTTGGAAGACGCATCAGCTGACCAAGATTTCAACCAAAGCGCTCTGCGCGCCACAATAGCAAACCCAGAATTCTTAGCCGCTAACCTAGCCAATTGCAAAGTGGCGTCTAGGGTGAAAGAATTAGCCAATTTGAGAGCATTGATTCTGTCCATAATCTCCTCAAAAGGAGGAGAATCACTATCGACCGCCTTTACCAGCTCATCGAACCAGAAACACGCGGCTGTAGCGACAGGGACAATGCATGAAATTGGTTGTAGAAGGTAACCCTGCTGAACAAACATCTTTTTAAGTAAACCTTCTAATTTTTTATCCATAGGATCTTTGAAAGCACAACTATCTTCTATGGGTATAGTGGTGCGTTTGTTTAAAGTGGAAACCGCTCCCTCGACCTTGGGGACTGTCTGCCATAAGTCCTTTCTGGGGTCGACCATAGGAAACAATTTTTTAAATATGGGGGGAGGGACGAAAGGAATACCGGGCCTTTCCCATTCTTTATTTACAATGTCCGCCACCCGCTTGGGTATAGGAAAAGCTTCTGGGAGCCCCGGGACCTCTAGGAACTTGTCCATTTTACATAGTTTCTCTGGGATGACCAACTTGTCACAATCATCCAGAGTGGATAATACCTCCTTAAGCAGAATGCGGAGATGTTCCAACTTAAATTTAAACGTAATCACATCAGGTTCAGCTTGTTGAGAAATGTTCCCTGAATCAGTAATTTCTCCCTCAGACAAAACCTCCCTGGCCCCATCAGACTGGTTTAGGGGCCCTTCAGAACCATTATTATCAGCGTCGTCATGCTCTTCAGTATCTAAAACAGAGCAGTCGCGCTTACGCTGATAAGTGTGCATTTTGGCTAAAATGTTTTTGACAGAATTATCCATTACAGCCGTTAATTGTTGCATAGTAAGGAGTATTGGCGCGCTAGATGTACTAGGGGCCTCCTGAGTGGGCAAGACTCGTGTAGACGAAGGAGGGAATGATGCAGTACCATGCTTACTCCCCTCACTTGAGGAATCATCTTGGGCATCATTGTCATTGTCACATAAATCACATTTATTTAAATGAGAAGGAACTCTGGCTTCCCCACATTCAGAACACAGTCTATCTGGTAGTTCAGACATGTTAAACAGGCATAAACTTGATAACAAAGTACAAAAAACGTTTTAAAATAAAACCGTTACTGTCACTTTAAATTTTAAACTGAACACACTTTATTACTGCAATTGCGAAAAAATATGAAGGAATTGTTCAAAATTCACCAAAATTTCACCACAGTGTCTTAAAGCCTTAAAAGTATTGCACCCCAAATTTGGAAGCTTTAACCCTTAAAATAACGGAACCGGAGCCGTTTTTAACTTTAACCCCTTTACAGTCCCTGGTGTCTGCTTTGCTGAGACCCAACCAAGCCCAAAGGGGAATACGATACCAAATGACGCCTTCAGAAAGTCTTTTCTATGTATCAGAGCTCCTCACACATGCGACTGCATGTCATGCCTCTCAAAAACAAGTGCGCAACACCGGCGCGAAAATGAGGCTCTGCCTATGATTTGGGAAAGCCCCTAAAGAGAAAGGTGTCTAAAAAAGTGCCTGCCGATATAAACTTATCAAAATACCCAGATTAAATGATTCCTCAAGGCTAAATATGTGTTAATAATGAATCGATTTAGCCCAGAAAAAGTCTACAGTCTTAATAAGCCCTTGTGAAGCCCTTATTTACAATCTTAATAAACATGGCTTACCGGATCCCATAGGGAAAATGACAGCTTCCAGCATTACATCGTCTTGTTAGAATGTGTCATACCTCAAGCAGCAAGAGACTGCTCACTGTTCCCCCAACTGAAGTTAATTCCTCTCAACAGTCCTGTGTGGAACAGCCATGGATTTTAGTAACGGTTGCTAAAATCATTTTCCTCATACAAACAGAAATCTTCATCTCTTTTCTGTTTCTGAGTAAATAGTACATACCAGCACTATTTTAAAATAACAAACTCTTGATTGAATAATAAAAACTACAGTTAAACACTAAAAAACTCTAAGCCATCTCCGTGGAGATGTTGCCTGTACAACGGCAAAGAGAATGACTGGGGTAGGCGGAGCCTAGGAGGGATCATGTGACCAGCTTTGCTGGGCTCTTTGCCATTTCCTGTTGGGGAAGAGAATATCCCACAAGTAAGGATGACGCCGTGGACCGGACACACCTATGTTGGAGAAATTGGTATCTAACTAAAGTGGTAGATAGAGCACAGAAACAAATACAGTATGGGGATAATGTATACTGATATTCCCATAATTAATCTTGTCTTACCAAAAGTTAATGAGGTCAAACTCAGAGTTGAGGCCCTCTGGTATCCTGGTTCACAGTCTGAATATCCAGAAGGCCTCTCTCTCCCCTAGTTTCCTAGACCTGTTGTCCCCCGATTTACCGGGTAAGACCTTCTCAATCATGTTCCATTTGAAATTGCTCACATATTTATCATGAAATCTTGAAAAGGGATTGATGAGTGGTGTTGTGAGGGTGCCTGCCCTGGTGTCCGCTAAGTGTTCTTTAATTCTGACACGTGCTTCCCTTGTGGAAAGACCCACATACTGGAGTCCACACAGGGTACAGGATATTATATAAACAATGTATGTCGAGCGACAATTTAGGCAAGATTTGATCTGGAATGTTTCCCCTGTAACCAGAGAGTTCCGTGCCTATTTGTGCCTTTGCACAAGCCACACATGTCAAATGGTTGCAGCGGTACATTCCATTTATTCTTAGCCAGGAAGAGTTATCCTCTGTATTTTTTCTCAGTCTGGTGGGAGCCACTATAATTCCCACCGTTCTTCCCCTCCTATATGCAAATCTTACGCCCCCCTCCACCACTCTTTGGAGGCCATCATCTGCTGCAATTAGAAGGTAGTGTTTCCTGACAATTTCACAGATCTGTGTATACTGTTGAGAGTATTCTGTGATAAATACCACTTTTTCACTGGTATTAATTTCCCTACTGATAGTTGGGCTTTTGGTCTTAGTCAATAGTTTCTTTCTATCCAGTGTTTTTACTATTCTCCTAGCTTTTTGAATGGAAGTCGACTGGTACCCTCTCTCCTTCAGCCTCTCAGTTAGGTCATCTGCTTGATTTTCATACTCCGCCTCATTTGTGCAATTCCTTTTGAGGCGTATGAACTGACCTTTCGCGACCCTTGAAAGACCCTTTTAGGGTGGCAACTGGAGGCATGTAGGAGAGAGTTACCTGAAATTGGTTTTCAGTAAACTTCAGACTCTATGGTTTGTTCAGGGGTACCTTTAAATGTTAGGTCCAAGAAATTAATTTTTGATTTGTGTGACTCCGACGTAAAAGTAATGCCAACTTCATTGGCATTCAAGTATTCTACAAATCTGGTCAGTGTTTCCTCCGTGCCCTTCCAGATGAAGAGCAGGTCATCAATAAAGCGTTTATACCAGAGGATATCCTGTTTGTAGGGGTTACCCACCCCATAGACGTGGAACAGCTCCCACCAACCCATAAACAGGTTGGCATAGGAGGGGGCAAATTTGGCCTCCATTGCTGTCCCACACCTTTGGAGGTAAAACTCGCCATTGAATTCAAAATAATTGTGAGCAAGGAGAAACTTGGTGATTCCAATCACATACTTCACAAATGCCTCATCATTGGCATATTTTCTATCCAGGAAGAATCTCACCGCTTCCAAGCCCTTATTGTGGGGTATTGTGGAGTAAAGGGATCGGACATCCACCGTGAGCCACTTATACTCTTGTTTCCAGGACATGTCTGATAACAAATTAAGGACATGTTTGGTGTCTGAAAGACTCCACAGGTCTCCCACCAAAGGCTGGAGTAAAACATCCAGCCATTCTGACAGGTGCTCTAAGAGGGATCAAATTCCACTGACTATTGGCCTCCCTTGTATATTGAGCAGAGATTTATGGGCTTTAGGCTTGATCAATAACACCTAGTTCAACCCCATCATCAACAAGGGAGGCCAATTGTCGCTGGAAATGTCTTGTTGGATCACTGTTTAGTGGTGTATAATCTTCTTCATTCCGGAGCTGTCGGTGTGCTTCTTTGATAAAGTCCACTTTATCAAGCACCACCACAGCTCCACCCTTATCCGCAGCCCTTATTACCAAATCATTGTTGGTTCTAAGGTTGTTCAGGGCCTTCTTCTGTGTCTTATTAAGATTCTGTGTTTTCCCCTGCTCAGAAGTGTAATAAAGTTTTCTGAGATCGTGCTCTACCTTCTTTTGGAATTTCTCCAAGGTTGCACCTCTGCTCTGGATCGGGTAAAAACGGGATTTGGGCTTCAGGGTCGGAAACCTTGGTTTTTGTGCCCCCTGTGGCAAATGATCACCTTGGAGAGATTTCCAAACTTGTACATCACAGTGCTCTTGAAAATCAAGGTGTATATACTCTAGATGTTCCCTAGATGGCCCACAGGGTCCTAGTTCCTGGGACTGGGAAATGGTATCCTGACCCTCATTAAATATTGAATTGGACTTGGAAGAAAAGAATTTATTCAAGGTCAGGTTTCTGATTATTCCATTGACATCAAGTAAAGTTCTAACGATGTTAAAACTATTCAAGGGAACAAAGGTTAGGCCCAGGCGTAGGATCTCAAGTTCTGGCCCAGTCTGTTCATATTTTGAGAGGTTGATTACATTCCTTCTCTGTACCGTCTCCTTCTCTGACCTCTTCTCAGATGGTAACTGCTCTGTTCCCTCTGTTGGTACTGGTCCTCTTTCGGTTGAAAGTGGGGTCCTTGGTTTTCTCCTCGCCCCCCCCTTCGTCACAGGATTCTCCTTCACTTTAATAAAAATTCACTCTCCTGCCCCTATTCCTCCTATTTCTATTGCCCCCTCTCTGCCTATTTGGACGAAATAATTCATTAATTCATTACTCTGTTCTTTTCTCTGTGTATAGCGGTCCTTCCTATTCCACACATAGACTTTGTTTTGATCATACTCCATTTGATCAAAGACATATTTTGTGTGTTTAACTTCCAAAAGTAGTGCTTTAGCCTCCACTACCACTTCTTGGATTGTCTTGGCAAATTTGGCAAAGGAGGGCTCCTTACTGCAGTTGTTCAGTTCATCTTGTACCAACTTGATCTTTGAGGCAATCTCCTCCAGGGCTTTTTCTTTAAAGTTCCCTATTAGTAAGATAAGTTTCAGGGAGCAATTGGTTAGATGCCCAATCCACAATTCTATGAAGGATTTTCCTTCTGCAATGAATGTGGGGAACTTATTAAGTCTCAAGCCCCTCGGTATAATACCCAACTCATGGTATTTCTGTAGAGAAATACCCAACTCATGGTATTTCTAATGTCCCATTTTGATTTGTTCTCTTTTTTTAGTTTTTTAATTAAATTTTTTTTAATTAAATTTCCTCAAATAGTGCAATCAAACTGCAATTGTTCATGTCTGTTGAAAATACTGTGTTACAATCCCAGGGCCCTAAATCCCTTTCCTGGGCTGTTCTCATGGAGAAAGGAATCCATGCACCCTCAGTTTCCCCCTCTGACATTGTATCTGCAGGGGAAAGGAAGATTGATAATGGAGATCCAAAGAGCCTGGCCCCTGGCTCACAGCTAAGAAGCCTAAAGAAAGTGTAAAAAAGGGGGTTGGGAATTGAATCTCACAAATATTACAGGCAGATTTGCATACTTAAATATGCTATCACTCCAGTGGATTTAGGGTAAACAGACAGTCACTACCGTACAAGCATGTCCAAATATATCAGTACACATCATGTTCAAACAAATATAGATTTACCTAACTATAAATATTTTATTAGACATATTTTTTTAAAACTATACATAGTAAAACTACAGATGCCTGGACCTATGTTGACTCAATCTGTCCTTTATTTTTCTAGTAGTTTCCCCTAAATAGATAAGTCAACACGGACACTTAATCAGGTAAATAACAAACTTGGATTCACAAGTATAAAAGCAATTAATAGTGTACTTTTTCCCCATTGTGTGGATGGTAAAATGTGTCCCCTTTAATGATCTATTTAGGGGAAACTACTAGAAAAATAAAGGACAGATTGAGTCAACATAGGTCCAACAAAAGATGTAATAATCTGGAAGCCCCACTTTCAACACACTATATAGAAAAAGGACACCAAATCAGCCAATTAAGGTGGCAGGTAATAGATCAAGTAGGACCACAAAGAAATGGCATGAATAGGGAAAAATTACTGCAACAAAACGAGATGAAATGGATACATAGGTTAGAAACCCTTAGACCCAAAGGGCTAAACAAAGATGATGATTTATCTGTATTTTTCTAACCAGTAAATTGCAGTATAAAAACTATGTATAGTTTTAAAAAATTATGTCTAATAAAATATGTATAGTTAGGTAAATCTGTATTTGTTTGAACAAGATGATATGTATATATTTATGATTTTAACTATAGGGGTACTTAAGAAACTGCTAGATAATAGGCCAAAGTTAGAGAAAAATCTATGTTAAAATTTTCTATAGCAATTATAGCTACCTATGTAGCTGCTATTTGACTGCTAAACCAATTTGTGACAACCAGGGCTATCCAACCCTGCGCCAGTCACTAATTTTGGCACAGAAAGAGTTATCAGACTCCTTCTACTCTTACTAATATGTCACAATCTAGCCACACCAGGCAAACTTGTGATTTAGTTCAGTGGGTGCAAGGCTTAGCAACACTCTTCAGTCTGTACTAGACGTAAAAGAAATGCCCAAAACTCCTCTTTAATGCCACCCACACTAAACTAACTATAATATCTAGCTGCCACCACTTAAAATTATATGATATGGGAAATCTTAAGGAAATCCCATATTTACAAATTAACTCTTAGAATACAATTTAGCAGAAAATAACCTAAAATATACAGTTCTAATATTCCAGTCTCTTTCAGTAACGTGGTTCAATTATTAGACAAAGGCCAAAGCTTAATAAATGAATTATTTATTATGCCAAAAATATTATGCACAATGCATTATTAATAAAAAAAGTTGTTACAAATAAAATTACACACAGCAAACAGGTTAAAATAAAATGAAGAAAAAAACAGACCTAATACTTTCCCAGGACATACTTGAAAACGAGAGAAATGTATCCTTCTTGGTAAAATATTTTATAAATAAATAAATCATAACATAAAAAGGGCTGTAGTTACCTATATTGGCCAGTAGATGGCGGAATAAGCTTGTAAAATGGTGATTTTGGCACCTATTTACCCATAAAAGTAAGAAATGTTTGATTAACATGTATGATTAAGGGGGAGACCCCGAAACGTCACTTTCTTGTTACATTTATGTGCAAATAAAGGAAACTTTTCATCTAGTGCTGTGGCCCACTAGTACATTTCTAAGAATTGGAGGGTATTGGTGGCTACCCTGGTCTTCAACAACCACTATATGTCATTTTGTCTGCTGTATTACGCATTGTATAGGAAATGGAATTTCTTCTAATACAAGAGAACAAATTGAAATGGGACATTAGAACTCTACCGAAATACCATGAGTTGGGTATTATATCAAGGGGCTTGAGACTTAATAAGTTCCCCACATTCATTGCAAAAATCCTTCATAGAATTGTCGATTGGGCATCTAACCAATTGCTCCCTGAAACTTATCTTACTAATAGTGAACTTTAAAGAAAAAGCACTGGAGGAGATTGCCTCAAAGATCAAGTTGGTACAAGATGAACTGAACAACCGCAGTAAGGAGCCCTCCTCTGCCAAATTTGACAAGACACTTCAAGAAGTGGTAGCGGAGGCTAAAGAACTACTTTTGGAAGTTAAACACACAAAATATGTCCGTGATCAAATGGACTATCATCAAAACAAAGTCTATGTGTGGAATAGTAAGGACCGCTATGCACAGAGAAAGTTACAGAGTAATGGATTATTTCGTCCAAATAGGCAGAGAGGGGGCAACAGACATAGGAGGAATAGGGGCAGGAGAGTGAATGTTTATGAAAGTGAAGGGGAATCGGCATTTGGTGGTGAAGACCAGCAGTCTGTGTACCAAGGGGCCCAGGGTGGAGTGTCCATAAACCAACAAGCACACAATGACCTCTCGGTTAGACTCAAGGAGGGTGAAAACAGATTACCCCCCATTCTCAAAAATGCCCCTGCCTCCCGCCAGACATCGAATTATAGAGAGGACCCAGAAATATCAAAAGGTGGTCTGAGAATCACAAGTGATGTGGAAAAATCCCAGTTGGAACAGGTTTTTCGCTTATCCCAAAAAACTCCCGAAAGGGGGGGGGGGGACCAAGGACCCCACTTTCAGCCGAAAGAGGACCAGTACCAACAGAGGGAACAGAGCAGGTACCATCTGAGAAGAGGTCAGAGAAGGGGACGATAAAGAAAAGGAATGTAATCAACCACTCAAAATATGAACTGACTGGGCCAGAACTTGAGATCCTAAGCCTGGGCCTAACCTTTGTTCCCTTGAATAGTTTTAACATCTTTAGAACTTTACTTGATGTCAATGAACTAATCAGAAACCTGGCTTTGAAGAAATTATTTTCTTCCAAGTCCAATTCAATATTTAATGAGGGTCAGCATACCATTTCCCAGTCTCAGGAACTAGGACCCTGTGGGCCATCTAGGGAACAGAGAGAGTATATACACCTTGATTTTCAAGAGCACTGTGATGTACAAGTTTTGGAATCTCTCCAAGGTGATCATTTGCCACAGGGGGCAGAAAAACCTAGGGCTCCGACCCTGAAGCCCAAATCTCGTTTTTACCTGATCCAGAGCAGAGGTGCAACCTTGGAGAAATTCCAAAAGAGGTTGGACGATCTCAGAAAACTTTATTACACTATTGAGCGGCGGAAAACACAGAATCTTAATAAGACACAGAAGAAGGCCCTGAACAACCTTAGAACCAACAATGATTTGGTAATAAGGGCTGCGGATAAGGGTGGAGCTGTGGTGGTGCTTGATAAAGTGGACTTTATCAAAGAAGCACACCGACAGCTCCGGAATGAAGAGGATTATACACCACTAAACAGTGATCCAACAGGAAATTTCCAGTGACAATTGGCCTCCCTTTTTGATGATGGGGTTGAACTAGGTGTTATTGATCAAGATACCAAATCATACTTAATAGTGGAAAATCCAACTATCCCTACATTCAATCATCTCCACAAAGTCCATAAATCTCTGCTCAATATACAAGGTTTAGTCAGTGGAATTGGATCCCTCTTAGAGCACCTGTCTGAATGGCTGAATGTTTTACTCCAGCCTTTTGTGGGAGACCTGTGGAGTCATCTTTCGGACATCAAACATGTCCTTAATTTGATATCAGACATGTCCTGGAAACAAGAGTATAAGTGGCTCACTGTGGATGTCCGATCCCTTTACTCCACAATACCCCACAATAAGGGCTTGGAAGTGGTGAGATTCTTCCTGGATAGAAAATATGCCAATGATGGGGCATTTGTGGAGTATGTTATTGGAATCATTAAGTTTCTCCTTGCTCAGAATTATTTTGAATTCAATTGCGAGTTTTACCTCCAAAGGTGTGGGACAGCAATGGGGGCCAAATTTGCCCCCTCCTATGCCAACCTGTTCATTGGTTGGTGGGAGCTGTTCCACGCCTATGGAGTGGGTAACCCCTACAAACAAGATATCCTCTGGTATAAACGCTTTATCGATGACCTGATCTTCATCTGGAAGTGCACAGAGGAAGCACTGACCAGATTTGTAGAATACTTCAATGCCAATGAGTTGGCATTAGTTTTACTTCGAGTCACACAAATCAAAAATTAATTTCTTGGACCTAACACTCAAAGGTACCCCTGAACAAACCATAGTGTCTGAAGTTTACCGAAAACCAATTTCAGGTAACTCTCCTACATGCCTCCAGTTGCCACCCGAAAAAGGTCTTTCAAGGGGTCGCGAAAGGTCAGTTAATACGCTTCAAAAGGAATTGAACAAATGAGGCTGAGTATGAAAATCAAGCAGATAACCTAACTCAGAGGCTGAAGGAGAGAGGGTACCAGGTGACTTCCATTCTAAAAGCTAGGAGAATAGTAAAAACACTGGATAGAAAGAAACTACAGGGAGTGCAGAATTATTAGGCAAATGAGTATTTTGACCACATCATCCTCTTTATGCATGTTGTCTTACTCCAAGCTGTATAGGCTCGAAAGCCTACTACTAATTAAGCATATTAGGTGATGTGCATCTCTGTAATGAGAAGGGGTGTGGTCTAATGACATCAACACCCTATATCAGGTGTGCATAATTATTAGGCAACTTCCTTTCCTTTGGCAAAATGGGTCAAAAGAAGGACTTGACAGGCTCAGAAAAGTAAAAAATAGTGAGATATCTTGCAGAGGGATGCAGCACTCTTAAAATTGCAAAGCTTCTGAAGCGTGATCATCGAACAATCAAGCGTTTCATTCAAAATAGTCAACAGGGTCGCAAGAAGCGTGTGGAAAAACCAAGGCGCAAAATAACTGCCCATGAACTGAGAAAAGTCAAGCGTGCAGCTGCCAAGATGCCACTTGCCACCAGTTTGGCCATATTTCAGAGCTGCAACATCACTGGAGTGCCCAAAAGCACAAGGTGTGCAATACTCAGAGACATGGCCAAGGTAAGAAAGGCTGAAAGACGACCACCACTGAACAAGACACACAAGCTGAAACGTCAAGACTGGGCCAAGAAATATCTCAAGACTGATTTTTCTAAGGTTTTATGGACTGATGAAATGAGAGTGAGTCTTGATGGGCCAGATGGATGGGCCCGTGGCTGGATTGGTAAAGGGCAGAGAGCTCCAGTCCGACTCAGACGCCAGCAAGGTGGAGGTGGAGTACTGGTTTGGGCTGGTATCATCAAAGATGAGCTTGTGGGGCCTTTTCGGGTTGAGGATGGAGTCAAGCTCAACTCCCAGTCCTATTGCCAGTTTCTGGAAGACACCTTCTTCAAGCAGTGGTACAGGAAGAAGTCTGCATCCTTCAAGAAAAACATGATTTTCATGCAGGACAATGCTCCATCACACGCGTCCAAGTACTCCACAGCGTGGCTGGCAAGAAAGGGTATAAAAGAAGAAAATCTAATGACATGGCCTCCTTGTTCACCTGATCTGAACCCCATTGAGAACCTGTGGTCCATCATCAAATGTGAGATTTACAAGGAGGGAAAACAGTACACCTCTCTGAACAGTGTCTGGGAGGCTGTGGTTGCTGCTGCACGCAATGTTGATGGTGAACAGATCAAAACACTGACAGAATCCATGGATGGCAGGCTTTTGAGTGTCCTTGCAAAGAAAGGTGGCTATATTGGTCACTGATTTGTTTTTGTTTTGTTTTTGAATGTCAGAAATGTATATTTGTGAATGTTGAGATGTTATATTGGTTTCACTGGTAAAAATAAATAATTGAAATGGGTATATATTTGTTTTTTGTTAAGTTGCCTAATAATTATGCACAGTAATAGTCACCTGCACACACAGATATCCCCCTAAAATAGCTATAACTAAAAACAAACTAAAAACTACTTCCAAAACTATTCAGCTTTGATATTAATGAGTTTTTTGGGTTTATTGAGAACATGGTTGTTGTTCAATAATAAAATGAATCCTCAAAAATACAATTTGCCTAATAATTCTGCACTCCCTGTATTGACTAAGACCAAAACATGGATATTCATGCCATAGAAATGATAGAGCAAAGAGGGGAGGTGGCATTGTAATTTATGTTGACAATTCCACAAAGTTCACCCCCTTACAAAAATCTAGCTCTCCTGCCACCTTTGATTTCCTTTCTGGCAAAATTGAGATCCCGTGCAGTAAATCAATCATTGTTGCAGGAATCTACCGCCCACCAAGCTCCCCTGTGCATTCCATTTCGGACATAGCACAGCTCCTTAGTGAATCCATAACTCAAAACCCAAAAAGTGAAATTTTGGTTTTTGGAGATTTTAACATCGATTGGCTGAATCCAAAAAATAACAGTTGTCGCTCGCTGTTTAAATCTTTGCATCTAACGCAATTAATCTCCTCCCCAACTCGCATAAACATCAAAAGCCATAATCATACCCTGCTCGACTGGATTCTCTCCACTTCTCCCGACCGAATCCAGGAGGCAGGTGTTCTCCCTAACAATTTCAGTGACCACTGCTTAGTGTACTGCGTGCGCAAAATAAAGGCAACTAAATCCTCTCCCAAGGTTACAATCACCAGGTCCTTCAAAAAATTTAATCTTCAATCATTTCTAAATGACATCAAGAACCTCCCCTGGCACAGATTAAACCTAATCCCAGATCTAGACTCTGCAGTTGAATTCTTTCAGTCTGAACTCCTACAAGTTTGGAATTTACATGCACCGCTGCGTAAGGTGAGAGTAAAAGGAGCACACTTGAATTGGATCACAGCTGACCTCATTCAAATGTACCAATTTCGGGATTCATTGTGGTCAAAGTTCAAGCATACTGGCTCTATGAATGATCACTGTGTATATAGAAAATGGCGAAATATATGTACTAAACAAACAAAATTGGCTAAGGCGCAATATTTCTGTGAAAATCTGAACAATAATATATGTAACCCTAGAAAGTTTTGGAAACTCATAAATAACTTACAAAATCCACCAATCCACTCCCAACCCTCTACTGTCAATGTGGATAACCAAAACCTGCAACTCCCCTTAGAAGTAGCAAATGCCTTTAACAATTATTTTGTAGGATGCTCCACCACCCTGATTGACAAACTAATAAATGGCACGCATCCTGAAGCTACAAATGTGGATCAGGCCCCACTAAAACAGCAAAGACCCAATATAGAAAAGTTCAATTTTAGACCTGTACCCTTCAATGTCATTAAGAAACACCTCGATAATCTAAAAATGAAAAACCAGTCAGGACCTGATCAAATCCCAGCAATGCTGTTGAAGCTCAGTGCGCCGGCAATTGCTAAGCCTGTTGCAACCCTAATTAACGAATCCTTGGTGTCTGGATACATACCCAAACTCTGGAAAACTGCAAGAGTAGTGCCTATTCATAAAAGTGGGGAGTTAACCTTGGTTTCTAACTATCGTCCTATATCACTGCTCCCTGTATTGTCAAAAATCCTAGAAAAATGCGTCCATACGCAATTATGCGAGTATTACCAACTTTCTAACTATCTGACCCCTGATCAATCAGGTTTCAGACCGAATCACTCCACTACAACTGCCCTCCTAAAAGTTTGCAACGACATCCAAACTGCCATGGAACAAGGAGACCTAACTGGAGCTATTTTCCTTGATTTTGCAAAGGCTTTTGACACAGTGGACCATGACCTACTACTTCTCAAACTAAAAAACTCTGGTATTGCTGATCACCCGTTAACCTGGTTTAAATCATATGTATCGGATCGATCACAATATGTCTCTGTCTCTAACATTGACTCCCTCCCTCTCCCAGTCACGTGTGGTGTTCCCCAAGGTTCCATTCTCGGCCCCCTACTATTCACATTATTTATAAATGATTTGCCTAATGTCTGCAAATCCTCAACTGTACACATGTACGCAGACGACACGGTAATCTATGCAAACAAATCTGATCTGCTGCAGCTTGAAACAGTGCTCCAAGACCAGTTCACAGAGGTAGAAAAGTGGATCTCGAAAAACAAACTCTTCCTAAACACTGACAAAACGGTCACAATGATCTTTGGAATGGGACCTAAAATACATAAATTACAAAATTCACATCTTCGCATCAAAACAAAATCCAATTGCACGCTGACCGCAGTCCACTCTTTTAAATACTTAGGTATGTTGTTAGACCCCAATCTATCTTTTGGACTCCACATAGAAAAAATTGCCTCTAAACTTTATCCAAAACTAGGTGCCCTGTACAGAAACAAATCTTGCCTCAGCCCTACAGTAAAGGAAAAGATTGTACAGCAAATGCTGATGCCTATCTTGGATTATGGGGACATAGTATATGCACCTGCTCCGCAAACTCACCTTAATAAACTAAATACGTTATATAACTCGCTCTGCCGCTTTGTGCTACAATGTAACTACAGGACCCACCATTGTGACATGCTAAAAGAACTAAACTGGCTGTCGCTAGAATCCAGACGCACCCTCCATCTTTCCTGCCTTGTCTTTAAGAGCCTTTCTGGGAAGCTCCCACCCTACCTGAGCAGAATGCTCTCCCCTGCTATTCCCACCTCCTATAACCTCCGATCCAATAACAGCACATTATTTAGCTTGCCTCAATACAAAAAAAAAGCAGCTCGATCCTCCTTTTCCTACAGAGCGCCACAATTATGGAATGACCTCCCTCACACTTTAAAAACTTCCCCAAGCCTAAAATCCTTTAAGAGATCCCTCTATACATATCTCAAAACAGAATGCTCCTGTCATGGATAAATATTTCATACCTGCTCTATGTTAAATGTTTGCATATAATGTGTATTTTTATTATTGTTTTTGTATTTTATTGTACCCTATTGTATCAATGCAATGTTTTGTGATCCCAGGACATACTTGAAAACGAGAGAAATCTCAATGTATCCTTCCTGGTAAAATATTTTATAAATAAATAAATAAATAAATAAATAAAAGCTATCAATAGGGAAACTATTACCAGTGAAAAAGTGGTATTTATCACAGAATACTCTCAACAGTATACACAGATCTGTGAAATTGTCAGGAAACACTACCCTCTAATTGCAGAAGATGATGGCCTCCAAAGAGTGGTGGAGGGGGGGCATAAGATTTGCATATAGGAGGGGAAGAACGGTGGGAAATATAGTGGCTCCCACCAGCCTGATAAAAAATACAGAGGAAAACTCTTCCTGGCTAAGATTAAATGGAATGTACAGCTGCAACCATTTGACATGTGTGGCTTGTGCAAAGGCACAAATAAGCACGGAATTCCAGATCAAATCTTGCCTAAATTGCCGCTCGACATACATTGTTTATATAATATCCTGTACCCTGTGTGGACTCCAGTATGTGGGTCTTTCCACAAGGGAAGCACGTGTCAGAATTAAAGAACACTTAGCGGACACCAGGGCAGGCACCCTCACAACACCACTTATCAATCACTTTTCAAGATTTCATGATAAAGCTGTGAGTTTCAAATGGAACTTGATTGAGAGGGTCTTACCCGGTAAATCGGGGGACAACAGGTCTAGGAAACTAGGGGAGAGAGAGGCCTTCTGGATATTCAGACTACGACCAGGATACTAGAGGGCCTCAACTCCGAGTTTGACCTCATAAACTTTTGGTAAGACAAGATTAATTATGGGAACATCAGTATACATTATCCCCATATTTGATTCTGTGCTCTATCTACCACTTTAGTTAGATAGCAATTTCATTAACATTTATTTTTATTTTGTCCCTGGGTTTATTTGTACAACATTTTACCATGTTCACCAGAGATGCTCTATATGTCTCTAGACCCACTCCCCTACTTAAGATATTTATTGAAAGGTTCAGATGACCAATGATGCCATGACCATGTAGAATTTTCTCAAGTGTTGTATTCCGATATTTTATACTAAACCTATTTGGACTGTTAACGTACTGTATATTTAAAATAGCTCTCAGTCCACTAGTGTTTTAGATCTTATAATTCTATCTAGGTCTTAACATTGATACTGTTCATCATTTGTAGAGCTTTAACCCAGTTCTTGTGCCTTTAACTTTCAACATTCAGCTTAGAATTACAAGTTAACATCTGTTTACATATCGCCCCCGATTCCCATGCATCTAATTTTCACAGTGTACTTTGGTCTTATGACAGGGCTTACACTATACAATCCCTCCCCCTAATCTTTTCCCCCCTCCCCTACCCTAGGTAACGGCCACACATCACACAGTACTGACACTGATATCCTGGGTTAGGATTTATACAATGCAAGCCTATAGAGCTATGATATAGTATACAGTGTTACACGATTTAGCGTATGTGCAGTTAACTGTAATACATATGCGTTCAATTCTGCTGTTGCCTGCAGGGCACTGAGCACTTATTAGTCCAGAGTGTGAACAAGTTTGCTCTAGACCAGTGATTTTTAACCTTTTTTTTGCCGTGGCACACTTTTTTTCATTAAAAACTCCTGTGGCACACCACCATCCCAAAATTTTTAAAAAATTGCCTAATACAGCATATATATATATACACATACACACAAACACACACATACTGTATGTATTGTGCTGTTATGCCATGCCTCCTACAAACTACCCCTGCACTGGGAGTAAAAAACAAGCAAAGTTTAAAAAATATGTCACACTGTTGTCAGTCTGCCGTGGCACACCTGAGGATCTCTCACGGCACACTAGTGTGCCACGGCACACTGGTTGAAAAACACTGCTCTAGACGCTATGTTAAGCATAGCTAGAGTTAGTAGCTAGAGGGAGGAACTTAGGAGCGTAACATACACACCCACCTTGAAGGCCACACGCAAGGGAGGAGTCCATGCATATAGGGTTTCTGATAGGTCTGAATTTGTGAAGGTGTGTACCTCTTGTCCTATCAGCACTCTATGAATTGTTTTTAATGCAGTCT